>NC_045426.1:478862983-479167817 GCF_902635505.1 Sarcophilus harrisii
AAATAAATTTATCAATAAAACTAGCAACTCAAGCCTATCTTAGAATTGCCTAGAAAGAAACAAAAAACCCTAGGATGCTCTACAAAAGGATTTTGCCTCCTTGAAGTCCTCCAAATTGCTACCTGTCTGCAATTAAAAGCTATTCTCCTATACCATGATAAGTGGAATCACTACTCTGAAGCTGGCCTCAATCTAGACTCAACCCTTTCGATTTTTTGGTTGTGTTTTAATCCATTGTTTTTATTTCTGTATAGTTTTTTCTGGAGGCTGTTGTTGACTAAGGACTTAAATCGCCTTGGTAATAATCTGAATTATCAAGCAAATAGGATTGTTGCTTATGAAAGGTAAAGAAATAAATCTCTATACTTAGCAATATTTTCCTTGACTTTATATAATATCTATTAAAATGAATAAACTCACCTGCAGAATAGAACAGGATTGCTGAGTTATAAAGGAATTTTTCAGCATTTTATCTCCTCTATTTGATGTTACATCAATAACTGCTAAATATAATTATGCCATCCAACAAAAAAAATGATAGAAAAAAGTCTACAAAATGAAGGCAGTATATTTTGTTGGCTATTTTGGGGGGCCATCCAACACATCAGACAAAGAAATCAGGAAATATTTTCATTTCAAAAGAAACTAGCAAGGCAGAGTCCTCACAATGAATCATAATAGTTAGAAAGCTGGGTTTGGTTTTTGACAAAAGATTTTTCAGGTGAAGTCCATAAAGCTTTTCTTTACTTAGCTACTACCTTTCCTTCACTGTTTTAAATTTTAATAGGGCAGACCTGTGTTAAAAATCAAACTGCTATTTCAGAGGGGGGAAAAGATAGACTGCGGAATTTATTTTTTTAAAAGCTGTAATGGATCAAGGTCACTCTCACCCACCAAAGCATTTTCAATTAATTTAAACAGATGGGTAAAGGTGCCAAGCACATTCAGAGATTTATCTTGACACAATTTATAGCTTCTGATAAGCCTTTTCTCTGGTTCCTTTCCCATGTGCCTTAGAGTAACGCCGTCATCCTAGGGAGGAGGTGAGCTCTAGAATCTAGTGACATTTTGAGTCAGTGAAGGGCATTCCACACTTCTCTTTGTCAAAAAGGTACCACTGGTGCAAAGTTAAGCTTATTTTAGACCATTTCTTAGTTGTCTTTAGTTTTCAAACAGGAGAGAAACAACTTTTCAGGGTTAAAGTACCTCTCTAAATCTTGACCATTCATTTTCCCCAAAGCAATCTTTCAATGGCTGAATTATACTCTGCTCGCTTCATCTGAGAAGAAATCTGAGCTGCTGACTCTCAGCAGCATTCTCCACCAAATAAGTACAAGTTCATGAGAAAGTAGCAAAGGGTAAAAACTAATCCCAAACTACACCATTTTCCTCATTGCATTCAGGAAACTTCTTTTATTTTAATTAAAAGTACCAATTTTTGCTGTAAAAGCAGCACACATTTGGTGTTCTGTGAATGCTGAAAAGATTGCCTCCAGTTGTCTCTCACCCTTCTAATTAAATGCAATGTGAAAACAAACCTAGTGTATAGTGATATTGCCTCAGAGTAAGGAAGACCTCGCTAGGTTTAAACTCTGCCTCTTAAATATAGGGTGTCCCAAAAATCTTAATGCAGTTTTAAAGACGTTTGTAGCTTAAAGCTTTAGTAAGAATTTTGGGACACTGTATATTCTCTGTATATTCCTTGACAAACAGTGCTGCTTGGGCTTGAGTCTTCTGTGTTAGACTTGGGTACATTATTCAGCCTCTTACTTCATTCTCCCTTCCTCCAAAACATCTCTCTAAAGTTGAATGTCCCACCCTTGTCTTGATATAAGGGATTTTCTCATCAGGAGTTTCCTATACCAAGTACAGATCCAGTCCCATCACATCCCCTGAACATGAAAATCTAGGTTCATTCTTTAATAATCTTTTTTCTTTGAAATTAAACATGAACCAACATGAAGATTTTAATATAGTAAAACAGAAAAGAGGATTATAGAGCAAACGGTGAATTATTGTTTATGTACACTTTTTAGAGTACATATTAAATTTCACACAGTAGTAACAAAATGGTCCTGCTTGTCTGTGTTCCATTCTATACTTTCTTTTGCTCCCATCAGTGAAGGCTCAACTTTCAAAACAAAGTAATGAATTTGTTTGCACAATTCTCTAGCTCACAATTTTATCATTGGACTTAAAAAAAGTAAGCTCAGGAGGCTGGTAGGTAGCTATGTCTTCTTTTGGGGGTGAGAAAGAGGGTCCTAAACCAGATATGTGTAAAGTTGAAAAGCTGATTTATCTTATTAGCCACCCCCTCTCATCCAGTCATATTCCTTCTCTAGTGCTTCCTAATGGTAGAGTGATGGGGGATTTCATGAGCTATACCTGTGGAACACAAGCCCTGGCAGGTCCTGAAGGGCTGGAAAAAGTGAATACCTAACATGCAATACACTGTATGTACTGCAGTTTTCTGAGGACCAGGCTAGCCAAGTTCAGCAAGACTCACCCCTTAGTTTCAGGCTGCCAGTGGATGAATTTTTTGACTGACATCCTCTCTTAAGTGAGGATTGCTACTGGTGTCAGTGGGGAGCGGTCTCACAGTAAGGAAATTACAGATCCCCAAATTATTTCAGTAAGCCCATTAGCCAGATCAACTTGAGAAGAATCTAGACTCTCAGAACTCACACAGACAAGCTTGAAGTTTAAGAAAATGGAGTTTTGGGACATCCCCCAGAAGCAGGGTCAATTATATATGAATAGAGATGAAGGAAAATTTTCTTTATGTTAATAGTTTCAGTGTGACTACCTTAGAGCAAGATTCTCCAGCAAGGGAATATGAATTAGCAGAAGTAGGGAAAGAATTTTGGTAATTTGGAAGATCCCAAGATCTTAAATTGGAGAGTAAGATAAGAAAGAAGAAATTACAGTCCTAGATTCAGAACTTAGAGTCAGAATAGGATAGCTGCAGTGATTTCAGTCAAGTCACATCAATCAGGCATGGTGTTAATTATTTTACAAACATCTCAT
This sequence comes from Sarcophilus harrisii, assembly GCF_902635505.1. Lineage (NCBI taxonomy): Eukaryota > Metazoa > Chordata > Mammalia > Dasyuromorphia > Dasyuridae > Sarcophilus > Sarcophilus harrisii. The sequence continues at coordinate 478,866,011 of NC_045426.1, forward strand.
TTTATTATACTTATTTTATTTATTTATTATTTTGCTTATTTATTAAGTACTTATATGCCAGATGCTGTGTTAAATATTGGGAATAAAAAAAAAAAGCAAGCAGAAATAGACAGTCTCTGCCCCTAAGGAGCTTACATTCTAATGAAGGAAAAGAGCCCCCAAAAGGGAGCTGAAAAGAGTTGCTAGTGGTAGAAGAGATGAAAGTACCTAGCACAGGAACATCATAGAGTTGGGAATACAGTTGAGAGACTAATGGAGATTCAGCTGACCAGGATTTCCTTCTAAAAATGAAGATTCTGGGAGGAACCAACCAGTGAAAGGCAGAGGCCATTGGAGAGAAAGAAAATTCCCGGAGTATGCAGTCCAGGGGAAAAAGGAACTTCTATGATGAAGGGTTTTCTGGGACAGTATAGAGAAAGACCAGGAGAGTATAGTGGACCATATTGAGGATGTTGTTGATCAATATCCATGGTGTTATTATTATCAGCATGAATCAGGAAGCAGAAGAAGTAATTGAATGGGGAAAAATTTAGGCATGTTAGTGAATGCTTTTGAAAATAGAAAAAAAAAAAAGATTTTCCCCCCCAAACAGAAGTTTTTCAATGAGAGAGATAATTGTGGTTTTAGTGAGAAACAGGAGGTTTGGGTAAAAAAAAAATTATCATTTCTAGTTTGTTGAGAGAGGTAAGGAAATCCCTATAGGTTCATATTCCTGATTTTGCTGATTTTTAATCCTGAAAGGCCAAATAAAGGCTTTGATTAGCTTAAGGTCAATGGTTCTTCCTGTCATGCACTGTCATTTTTGCTTCAGTGATATCTACATTTTTCATTAATTCGTATCATCTTCATGCAGGGTGGTAATGTCTGCTTGGTACAAATCAGATGTAAGCTTGTAGTGAAATGCATACCATACTAAACCAGGATTATTCTCATAATCCATGAAGAAGCTCCCTCAAATCATTTGCAGTCTGAATGTATCAATGCAATTTTAGTTTATATGTTCTGAACCCATGACCTATTCCATTTTGGGAAGCTAACAATGCAAAAAAGATTTTCATGAGATCATTGATTTGAAAAAGGATGTTAGAGGCCCTGTAGTCCAGCCTTTCTTTCTTTATTTTCTTTCTTTCTTTCTTTCTTTCTTTCTTTCTTTCTTTCTTTCTTTCTTTCTTTCTTTCTTTCTTTCTCTTTCTTTCTCTCTTTCTCTCTCTCTTTCTCTCTTCTTTCTCCCTTTTTCCCTTCCTCCCTTTCTCCTTTCCTCCCTTTCTCCTTTCCTCCCTTTCTCCCTTCCTCCCTCTCTCCCTCTCACCTTCCTTCCTTCCTTCCTTCCTTCCTTCCTTCCTTCCTTCCTTCCTTCCTTCCTTCCTTCCTTCCTTCCTTCCTTCCTTCCTTCCTCCCTCTCCTCCAGAGCTGAGATTTGAATATAGGCCTTTGACTATAGTCAGGACTTTCTGTATTAAAAAAGAAGAAAAACACTGTTTTCTTCCCAATGCCTAAATATCTCCTCTCTCTCTCTCTCTCTCTCTCTCTCTCTCTCTCTCTTTCTCTCTCTCTCTCTCTCTCTTTCTCTCTCTCTCTGTCTCTCTCTCTCTTTCTCTCTCTCTCTCTGCTCTCTCTCTCTCTCTCTCTCTCTCTCTCTCTCTCCTCTCCATTTGATGGATAAGAAAAATAGCCTAAAAACTCTATAACACAAAAACATTTTATCTATTTGATCTCCTAATCCTAATAATCTTAATAAAGCTTTTGATCTTTGGGTCTCTTTGGAGAAAAGTGGCAATAGAGAAACAAACCAATTCCTAGCTGCCCACATGTTTCCCACCTCCTCTATACTTCCTATTTGCCCTTTATATGTCTTACCTACTTATATTTCTGTTTATTTTCACAGTGTTTATGTGTATCTCAGAGCACAGTGTCTGGCATATAATAAGTATTTAAGAAATGTTCTTTTTATCAGTTAATTAATTTACCTCTTTATTAATTTAACCACTCTCAGCTTTGGTTTTCTCATCTATAAAACAAGGGGATTTAACAAATTGATTGCTAACATTTCCTCTAGTTCTGAGAATCTATAGTTTTGACTGTATTTTTGGATTTCAAATTCCCTGGTTCTATATTCTTAATATATCTCAATGTATCTGTATACCTCAATGTGCCTACATATAAAACATGACCTCCTTGTGAAGAAATCCAGTAACTAAAAGTGCTCTGATCACTATTCTCATTCTTGGTGTGGTTATAGCCACATCTCACAAAACTGAAAAAGACTTTTTTCTTCTTTCTTTTGCCCTTTCTGTAATATGCTAGTTCTCATCCCTTTGTGCACTGTATCACTTCCGCTATGTACTCATGACTGTAATGATGTTTTGGTCTTTTGAAAGACTTTCCTATCCAACTTTACCACATTTGAAAATTTAAATGAAAAGATAACTTTCTAATTTTCTCCTTTTAAAACATGTTTCAATACTGAATAAAAAAGAAATATTGCTTTGTATAACCTTACAAAACATTTTCTTCAACCTTTATGATATAGGAAACTACTTTTAGCTAGTTTCCTAAGAGATTCTATAACATAAAAATTAATACTCTGCAATAAAATGAACTTTTACAATTGTATTTTTGGTGATTGGATACCTTTACTAGAGGTAAATCTTTTTGATGAGCCTGTCTGGTGATACATTATTTGTTCCCTTAACATTAGCTCACATTTATCTAAGATTTGAAAGCTTAAGTAACTTTCCAGGATCAAACACCCAGAATCTGAGAGAAGATTTATCTACAGGTCTTCCTGATTTCAAGTGTAGAGCTCTATTCAATGTTCTATCATTGACCAAAGACAATGTTTATCTTTTAATTACATGAATAACAGAAAAAGGGAGTGGATTGCTCCCTAACCTTAATCACTGAATAGGTGCAGCCCCAGCCAAACTGAGACCTGTTGAAGACTGTGGCTTTAAAAAAGTGAAGATCTCCCATTTCATCCAGGGTCATCTCCAGTGGTCCTGATTTATATCTGGTGGCTGGACCCAGATGGGTCTGTAAGGGAGAAGTGAGGCAGGTGACTTTGCACAGCACTTCCTCACTCAAATCCACTTGCATATCATGGCATCCCCTCCCTGATGTTATGGTGATGTTATGGTCCTCCTTGAGAACCAAGGACAAACAACAACAATAACAGATAGGGAAAATTTGGACTTTGAATTCCTGGGAGTTGTTGTTTCAAAGAGAGTGTTGTCTTCTCACCTCAAAAGAAGCCAATGGTACTTGGATGGATAACAGGGTTATTTTTTTTAATTGAATGTCAGTGGTTGCAGCAACAAGGGAAAAGAGGAAGAAAAGGAGGGGTGAGATGGCTGTTGCTGTGTCCCACACAAATGGGAGATGGAATATGTTCAGGAGAGGGATGCTGACCATGGAGAAATGAGTGATGAGTGAGCCTAGATTCTACTGGGGAAACTATCATTCTTGCCTGAAGGAGTAGAACAGACAGCTATGGTTGAGGAATGTCTGATTATTGGCAAACTTTTCCCAGACCAAGAATTTATCTGACCAATGAAGGGTAATTTCCCCATCTTTTCCTGCCTTTCTTTCTTAGAGGGCAGTTTTTTAAATTTAGTTTTCTGTTCTTTATGTTAAGTGGCAAGGTGGATAGAATTCTGAACTTGGAGTCCTCTTGCTGATTTCAAATCCAGTCTCAGATATTTACTAGTGACTGAGCTCTGTTTGCCTCAGTTTCCTCAACTGTAAAATGTGCTAGAGAAGGAAATGGCCAACCATTCCAGTATCTTTGTCAAGAAAACCCCAAAAGGGTTCATGAAGAGTTGGGCATGGCTGAACAATTACAATTCCTCCTTTTCTGTCCCAGAGAACAGCTTGAATTAAGGACTTTCTGTTCTTTAGTTGGTATTTTAATTAATATCAAAGCAGGACCAATTAATATCAAGGATTTATCTTAATTACTTTTGAGCAGTGTTTTTCTTTATTTGTAAGGGGATAGAAGAAGGGCAACAGAGAGAAACAGTGTTTGGTGTTGCTGTGCAGAAACAAAGGATCAACATTCAAATTTTGGTCCAAAAGTATTTGTCTGGGAATTGAGCTAAGCTGAAAAAGATTCCTATGGTTTTGCTTATTAATAATTGTCCTAAGCTTCCCAAAAGACAGAACTAAATTAGATCTGGGATTTTCATCTTAGGCCCCAGGCTAAAAATGATTCAGAGAGTCATTTTGTTATTGGGGACTAGGTTGGGCTGTTGAGTCACATTTCCTTATTCACTCCTTTCCTCCTCCTCAACACATGCACAAAAGAAAGCTCTTTGCAGGGGGCAGAATTGAGGATGGTAACTAGAGAGTAGGGACCACCTGGGGAGAGAACAGTTATGTCTGAAAGTGGTTAATAAATCTTCGGTGGGAAGGGTATTGTCATAAACCCTAGTTGTGGTGCCTGAGGAAGTGACCAAAAATCTATATAACCTAGTCACTGGGCTAGTCACCTAACCTGAAACTTTTTCCCCATTTTTAATTTAAAAAATAGTAGACTAGATCAAAGCTTCTTAAATTGTGGGTTTTGACTCCATGTGGAGTTATGTCACTGAATATGGGATTTGCAAATTTTAAAAATAATATCTTTTTATTTTTCAAAATACATGCAAAGATGGTTTTCAAAATTTACCCTTGCAAAATACCATGTTCCTAATTTTTCTCCCTCTCTCCCTACTTCCCCTCTAGATAGAAAGCAATTCAATATAGTTTAAAGTGCAATTCTTTGAAACATATTTCAACATTTATCATACTGCACAAGAAAAATTAGATCAGAAAGGGGAAAAATGAGAAAAAAAACAAACAAACAAGCCTGTTTTCATTGCTTGAAAAGGGATTGCAAGTAGAAAAACTTTAAGAAGCTCTGGACTAAATGGTTTCTGAGAACCTTTCTTTGTTTAGATCTGTGATTGCATTCGAATGGCTTTTTCTCCTAAAATAAAAAATAAGAGTTAATAAAATTCAAATTATATGAACAACACTCATGATTCAGAGGCAAGGGAAAAAAACCCTCTATTCAACTTTTCTGAGCAGTATAATCTATTGTATATGTTTAGGATCACATTTTTGAGCTGGAAAGAACCTCAGAGACCACCTAGTTCATTCTCTTATTTTATAAATAAGAACATTGAATATTGGAGAAATTAAGGATAGGCCTAAAGTCACAAAGAATAAAATATTAGAGATAGGATTTCAGTCCATATTTTCTGACACCAGAGTTGTTATTCACTGCTTCCACACTGACCATACTGATTGGGGAAGAATATTTTTGATAACCATAAAAACTCTGCTTATGTCCTTAGAATTTCATCTGATGTTGAATTTAATGGGTCCTCTCAGGAGGAGGCAGATTCTTTTCCTCCATGGAAATATAATGTTGATACACTCAAGAGACTGGGGGAATGGTTGTCCAGTACTAGTGAGAAGAAGAGACAAGAAATGGTGACTGGTGACTTCCTGCTTAGTTAATATAAAGTTTTTTTTTTTTTAATCTGATTCAATAAAGTTGTTTTCTGCTTTTTTTGGGTCATGTTTCTAGAACTTCATGATTACTACCTGAAACTTGTCAAACTTGACTATCACAGTCCATGCCTATTAGTTGTTTTTGAGAACAATTGATACCAGCAGAAGAATCTAGAAAGCATAAGTAAAGATTATAAATTCCTTAGCCAAAAACTGAAGAATTGAAGGTCAAATGGTGTGTTTTCATTACTATTACTCATTTTGTTCAGAGGATTCAGAAGAGAAAGGAACATCTGCAGACCAAATGACTGGTCAAGAAGATGGTGTCTGAAAATTAAGGAATTTGGTTTTGTAGAACAAAAAATAACGTGAAGGAATATTATCTTTTTTGTCCAAATATATCAGGCCCCTCATATGGTCTGGCAAAATGGAGATTTGCCTGGGGTCTCATAAAAATGATCAAGAAAGCTTTAGACTGAAAATTAAGGAGAAAGGAGAAAACCCATTTTCATGTGTCTGCCAAATCAAATACTATAGAGAATAACAGGCATAATGTGGAATAGATAACCAGTAATTCAGAAGCAAGAATATTAAAAAGAGAACCAGCAATAAATTCTGTCACTTCAAATGTTGATGTACAAACACACAAGTGAATAACAAACAGAGTGAAGTAAGGACAGTAATTTGAGGGGGCAGATGAATTCAGATGAAGGGTTGATCCTGGGGAAGATGAGATTCATGTCTGGAATACTGCTTTGGAAGGATGAATTTTGTAACCCAGTATCTGGCATGTAGCAAAATGTAATAAATGATTGTTAACTATTTAAAATGAACAAAATGTATAAAAGGGGAATTGAAAAATCACTAAGATAAGAAGCTATACTCACATTAGGAAGTCAGATCCCTGTGGTTAGAAAACCACAAATTAATTTTTTGTGTTGTATTATATTTTTATTCATTTTGTTAAACATTTCTCAGTTACATTTTAATCTGTTTTAGGATGTACTCAGGAGTCGTGTTGGATAAGAATCTGTACCAAGAATCAAAAGCTTAAAGGGTCGGAGGGACCTCAGGGGGACATCTAATCTAATCATTCCTGAACAGGAATCTTTTAAATGACATCCTGACAAGTGGTCATGTACTTTTTGAGATGCTAAATGAATGCTAGCTATGATGATGATAAGACTTCAGATATTTGAAGTCAACTCTCAAGTGCTGGTATCAGTTCAGTCTATACATCCCTACTTCCTATAACTTGACAGCTTATCTTCCTGAGTATCTGCTATGTATGCTCTTTGCTTATAAAAATCCTTTCTAAAATGTGCTATCTTACAACTACAATGATCAGGAAGAGAATTTATTAAGAAAAAAAGCAGGAGTAGTAATCATTGGTCTTAGACAAAGTCAACCTTAAAAGGTTCAATCCAGAGAGAAATCTACATTATATATCAATCATATTGTTAATATTAATATTGCTTTAGATGCATGTGTATATGTATATATCTGTGTATATGTAGGTGTATGCATGTGTGTCTATATATATGTATGTGTATGTGAGTGTGTATTTATATAGCTATAAATAAATATATTTGTGCTTTAATGTAGCCTGCTTGGGGGAAGTGGGAAGAAGGAAAGAGTAAAAAGGAATAAAGTAATAAGTACACAGCAGAAAACAAAAGAAAACCTACAAGGAAGCAAAGAAAAGATGGACAGTTTCAATACAGTGTCTTTTATTATTATATATGCTTTCGCGAATGGAAATTTATTGTTACATATTTTGAATTTTCCCTATGTTCTCCTAGATATATGACAATATTTTTTCTCTCTTTATTCATTTTGTTTTTTTTATTTTTGTATTTATATTTTAAATAAACAAACAAATGAATAGAATATGCATCTTGTCCTAAAATACCATAGATGTGGCCTTATATCAGAGTTCAATATATTATCTTCTTCATTCTGGACTCTATATCTGAGTTAATATATTCTAAGCCTAATATTGCTTCTGATCTGAGTCTCCATCAACTTGTGCTGGCAAGGTTGGACCCTTACAAGAATGGCTACCCCAGATTCCAGGTATCTGTAAATCAGGAGCCTCCTTCTTGTGTGTTCATTTTAAATAGTCAGTTGATAACTCAAAGTTGATATTCCAAGTAACCAAACATGTCTCTCATAAACCTGAAGTATCCTCTTCAAAATACACATTATCATTGAGAAAAGTGAGCACACACGCAGATTATATCAGTAGAGGGGCACAAATGACTGAAGCACATATCTGGCATTGGAGAGCTCCAATGCTCTTTCCCTTCTTGGGATAGGTTCATACCAGCTCACACTGACCTTGTTATTCTTCACAGTTGAAGCCTCTAGATCTATTCTCTGTTGTCACAGAATCTTCTTGGGTGAATTGGTCCACAAGTGGCAAGATGTTACTGCCAATAAGAAGTTGAGGTGGGTGAGGGAAGGAAATATATGTTCCCTCATCTTGTTACACTCTGAAAGAAGAATAAGGGAAAATAGAATAATTCCTTCTAGAGATTTAAGTTCTTTCTATAATTCAATTCAACAAATGCAATTCAATTCATCAACAAATGGCACATATACATATGTACACATATGGAGAGACCATTAGGGTGTAGCCCAGGCAGAGAAACTGTTAGAAAGTAGAAAGTTCTGAGTCCTCTAAAAGGGAAGGTTTTCCAAATTGTTTATTGTTTCATCCTCAATCCTCCAAAATCAGAGAAATGCAATGGAATGGAACTGTTTTTATTATCAAAGTCTGAGTCCCTCTGCATGGTGATGAGATTTCAGATGATCAGCTTGTGTTTATGTAGTGGAAAACAAGCAGAGCTACTGATGAAAAGTTGGGTTCTTTATAAAGACTTTCTGACTTTTTCCTCTATAGAGATGATTTTTTCAAACGTCCTTACAGAGTATGGTCTACAGATCTGGCTAGATTTTTTTAAATCTTATTTTGAAAGTATTTTGTTTTTCTCCAATTACATGTAAAAACAATTCTTAACATTCATTTAAAAAACTTTGTGTTCCTTCCTCCCTTCCCATCTCCCTCATTGAGAAAGCAAACAATCCAGTATAGGTTATACATGTGTAGTCATGCAAAACATGTTTCCATATTAGTCACGTAGTGAAAGAAAACACAGACCAAAAAAACTTCAAGAAAAATAAAGTTTAAAAAGTATGCTTTAATTTATATTCAGGCATCGTTCTTTGTCTGTGGATGGATACCACTTTTCATCATAAGTCCTTGTGAGTTGTCTTGGATCATTGTATTGCTAAGAATAGCCAAGTCATTCACAGCTGATCATCTTACAATATCCTCGTTTACTTTTTAGACAGTACATTTCAGTTTGCATCAGCGCATGTAAGTCTTTCCAGGTTACTGGTCAACTTTTTAAAGGCCACCAAGGATGTAGTTGAAATTCTATATGCTTCTTGACAATCTGTGAATGATTTACTTTTGCTTTTGTACATTTTGCAATCTACAAATAATTCACTTAGGCTATATGGACACTCAAAAGTCTGAGACAAGCAAGACTTGAAGACCTTATTTTTTGTCGCTTGCACCTTATAACTTATAATTTCACAAAGTGAATTTAAGGAACTCAATTGGTTATGGATGCCTTCCTATATAAGATTTCATTAAAATTTTTTTTGGTTGCCATGGCACACTGTTGGCTTATGTTAAGCTGGTAGTTCACTAAAATCCCCTGATATTTTTCATATGAGCTGTTGTCTAATTATTCCATTTCCATATGGACCTGATTATGACTCATAAGGAGGAATTGATTTTTTGAGGTAGTGATGATGGGTACCCTGGGAGGAAGAAGCGACTTAATTTTAAGAGCTAATGATTGAGTAGCAGAAAGCTAGTAATAATTTGACCTATAACCTAGGTTTAGGGTAAGCAGATTTTAGAGAGTTCAGAGAAAGGATATATAGTATTGAATGACTTTAAATTCTACAGGGAAATTTGGCTCAGGAAGAATGGGTAGCTCTATAGAATAAAATTATGAAGTCACAAACTCAACTGGTTTTAAAGAGGAAGTAAAGTAGTAGCTATTTAAAGAGGCTGATACCTAGAGAATGCAATAACTCATATAGATTGTAAAAAGCCACGAGGGTCTAGATTTTGAGGATGGGAAGATTCTGTTTCTCTGGGAGTGGGGCTTTAGAGGCAGCTGGCTCAATGGACAGAATTCTGAATTGGAAATACTGTGAGCAAGCTGGCTGACCCCAGACAATCACTAATTGTATAGCCCTAGGCAAGTTTTTAAACTTCTGCCTCAATTTCCTAATCTATACAATGGAAATAATAATAGCACTTACCTCCTAGGATTGTTGAGGATCAAATGAAATAATAAAATATAAAATATATCACCAACTCTAAAGTACCATATAATTGCTAGAGATTGTGCTAGCTGTTAAATTCAGGAAAACATTTGTTGAATGTTTCTTTCCTTAGCACCTTAGTTCACTCTTGGAATAGATAGCAGATACACAATCTAGATTACCCTCTGTTTCCCCTGTCCCACCTCCTTCCACCCAGATAAAAGTTGTAACAGGGACAGGCAACTCTGTTTCTTCAGCAGCATATCCCTACCAGAAATTCATACTCAGGAGAGGAGTTACCCTCAATGCAGGACTGATTAAGATTGAGATGGGATTTCATGAGACCAGGTGTCCAAGTTGGTCTAAGAATGGACAAATGTGATGTAGTGAGTTCCTAAAGTCAACCTGGGCTCTTCTTGCCACTATCGCAGGAAAACAAGAAAGTTAAATCCAGGAGGAGCCACAACCAGGAGAAGCCAAGAAGAAGAAAGACAGTGGTGGTCCCTTTCACCTGATTTGGAATGGCTATTCTCTGAACTTGGGAAATGACATTCAGAAATCATGCAACTCCCTCCCCAACATCAAAAATCATGAAAAGTTTCAATACAAGCCAGGATATAGGATTGAAATATAAGTATTTTTATTTAGTAAATATAGCCTATGATGTAATTCTATTTAAATCTATATTTCTTTGTGAGGTATATTTTTAATTTTTAAAAATTTTAGCTATGCCATTTATTAAAATCAAATATCAAAATAAACCTGAGAATCAGATCTTTAAATCATTTCATCATGTTTAAATTTTAAAAAAATAATGAAACATATTCAATAATGTTATTCTTTCTATAAAGATATTTTAAATGAGAGCAGAAAGTTTTTCCATGTGGCTAGAAAATACAATAATTAAAAATTACTTATTTCATCAATTCATGCTTCTTATATTAAAAAATTTGTTTATGTCTTACAAGCATTCATATAGTATTACATGTATATAATTAATAAGTTAACATATGTTGAAAATATATTTTTCATTTCAAAAACATTTAAGAATGTTTTACTGCTAGAGGCATACATCCAAAAAAAATGTAGAGAATATTGACCTATTTTATTTGAAGATATCTAGGGAGCAGAAGCCCACTAGCTAGAAGGGCAGATATGCTATGTTTGGAGAGTCCTAGTCATTAATGATTCACAGAGAAGTCAAATAAATTTACTTAGCACAGTTTCTGAACATTGGTCTTCCTGATTCCAAGTTCTGCGTTTTATCCTTTCTCAATCCAATACAATCCAATAAACATTTATTTAGCATGTGTTATGTGATAGGCATTGCGCTAAGTGCTGAGGATACATTTAGTAACAAGTCCCTGTCCCTATCAAAGAGTGTTAGGATTCTTACAAGGTGCTAAGTCACTGGAATTGATAGAGACAATAATTATCTAATTTAGCATGGTTCAGTATGATTGATCTGATCTTACAAGGAGATGTTAAGGGCCAGAACTTGAAACAAGGTACTAAGTGGAATTGATTAAATATAGTTTAGGATTGATTTAATCCTACAACAAATAATGGTTTCCTAGTGATATGATTGGTGTATATTCAATATACAGGATATAAGCAAGAAGCTCTTAGGGACAAACACACAAGCTCACTTGGAGGAAGCTAGAGGCAGAACCTGGCAGAGGCAAAGGACTCTTTGTGCCAGGAGCTTTCGGAACCAAAGAGAGATATGGGCCTCTAAGAAAGCTAACTGGACCCCAGGAAGGAGACAAGACTTAAAAGGAAACAATAAAGGACTTGGACTTTAACTCCTGGCTGCACTTGTGATTACTCTGAATCAAAACTAATGCTGCTTCCAGAAGCCCCCAAGAAACCTGCTCCCAGAGAAGATTATATTTCAGAGAAGAATATAACAAAAGAACTTAAATGTGGAGACAACATAGAAAAGGAAATAGGAAGGGGGAAAGAATACTAAAAAGAATTAGAGTGGGAGTATCTCCTTCATTGGAATTGAAACCAGACAGGGCACCAGATGCAGAATGGAGTGAGCTGAGGTCCACTTTCAGCACTCTATAAAAGAAGGAACTGGAAAAAATTTGGGAAAAAATGTATTCTCCTCAAGAATGAAGGACAAACAATAATCTCTGAGATTATTGGACTGCCCCAAATGGAACTGGCTAGTGGGATACCACATACCTCTTCATGTATGAAAAGGTGTAAGAAAGGGGCAGAGTCAAGATGGTGGAGAGGACACATGTTTCTTTCAGACTTTCTTCTACAACCCTCACACTAATTACCAAATCCAGCCTCTGAATTAGCTCTGGACTGGCAGAATCCACAAGTGCAGTAAATTACCAGCAGAAGATAATTTCAAAGATCGTTTTCAATTGGGCATAGAGGGAGGCAGGACAAGTGCAGGCAGGTTGAGCATAGATGCCAGTGCAGGTAACACAGTGTCCTGGGGCAGTGCAGGCTCTGTAGGCCTGGAAAATGTATGGGGAAGAATCTACAGCAGTATTGTCTACTCTGCCCTGGTTGCAAGATCAATAGATCTTAGTAGTAGATCTATTGAGAAGTAGATCAATAGAGAAGTTATAAAACATCCAACACAAACACAAAAGGTAAATAGTGAACTCCAAAGCACCAGAATCTCACAGGACCTGGCCACACCCACCAGGACTGGGAGTGAGTCAGCTTGGACTCAGTACAGGTGCCGCTACTTGTAGAGGAAGCTTGGAAAACCTCTCCTGCTCTAAAACCAGATCTCAACTTAAAAAAAAAAAAATGAGTAAAAAAGCAAAGAGAACTATGACCATAGATAGTTTTTATGATGAAAAAGAACAGATTTCAAACCCTGAGGAGACTAAAAGCAGATTGTTTCCAGTTGAAGCCCCCAAAAGGTCATATAACCTAGACCCCAAAACACAAGTCTCTCCTAGAAGAAATTTAAAGAGATCTTAAAAGAGAGTTAGAAGGAAAATGGGGAAAGGAAATGAAAACTTTGCAAGAGGGTTTGGAAAAGGAAACAGAAATTATCTGAAAAAAATTTATTACAAAATAGACTTAGTGAAATAGAAAAGCATATAACTTCTTTAAAATTAGATTTGACAAAATGGAAAAAGAAAATAACTCCCTGAAAAACAGAGTTTGTGAAATGGAAAAAGAAAATAAAACCAGAAAAACAGAATATGTGAAATGTACAAAGAAAACAACTCCTTAAAAAACATAATTTGTGAAATGGAAAAACAATCCACAGAACAAAATAGCTCATTTAAAAATTCAGTTGGGCAAAAAAAAAAAAAAAAAAAAGAACTGCTGGAGCAGAATCTATTATGTTTCAGGTGAACTAAAAAAAAGCAAGGTAGCCATCCTAATCTCAGATCAAGTAAAAGTAAAAATTGATCTAATTAAAAGAGAGGAAGGAAACTATCTTGCTAAAGGATACCATAGATAGTGAAGCACTATCAATACTAAATGTATGTGCATCAACTGGTATAGCATTTAAATTCCTAAGGGAGAAGTTAAGAGAGCTGCAGGAAAAAATAGACAGTGAAACTATAATAGTGGGAGATCTCAACCTTGCTCTCTGAGAACTACATAAATTGGTACACAAAATAAATAAGAAAGAAGTTAAGAAGGTAAATAGAATAGTAGAAAAGTTGGGTATGATAGATCTTTGGAGAAATTTGAATGGAGACAGAAAGGAGTACACTTCTCAGCAGTTCATGGAACCTGTACAAAAATTGACCATATATTAGGGCATAAAGATCTCAGAATCATATCCAGAAAGGCAGAAATAGTAAATGCATTATTTTCATATCATAATGCAATAAAAATTGCATTCAATAAAAAGTCAGGGGAAAATAGAACAGAAAGTAATTGGAAACTAAATAATCTCATCCTAAAGAATGAATGGGTGAAACAGCAAATCATAGACACAATTAAGAATTTCATCTAAAAGAATGACAACAATGAGACAACATACCAAAATTTGTGGATGCACTCAAAGTGGTGTTAAGGGGAAATTTTATATCTTTAGATGCTTATTTGCATAAAATAAAGAAATCAATGAATTGGGCTTGCAATTAAAAAAGCTAGAAAAAGAACAAAGTAAAAATCCCCAATCAAATATCAAACCTGAAATTCTAAATAAAAGGAGAGATTAATAAAATTGAAAGTAAAAAAAAAAACTATTGAATCAATAAATAAAAGTAAGAGCTGGTTTTATGAAAATAAGATCCCAATAAAATAGATAAACCTTTAGTTAATTTGATTAGAAAAAGGAGAGAGGAAAATCAAATTGTTAGTCTCAAAAATTGAAAGGGAGAACTTTCCTCCAATGAAGAGGAAATTAGAGCAACAATTAGGAGTTATTTTGCCCAACTTTATGCCAATAAATTTGATAAGCTAAGTGAAATGGAGACATAGTTACAAAAATATAGATTGCCCAGATTAAGAGAAGAAGAAATAAATAACTTAAATAGTCCCATTTTAGAAAAAGAAATAGAGCAAGCTATTCATCAACTCCCTAAAAAAAATCTTCAGGGCCAGATAGATTTACATGTGAATTCTACCAAACATTTAAAGAACAATTAACTCCAACACTATATAAACTATCTGAAAAAAATAGGGAAAGAAGGACTCCTTTCAAATTCCTTTTATGAACACAAACATGGTACTGATACCTAAACCAGGAAATTAATGAAAAAAAATGGACCCATTTTGATCTTATCTTGGTTGGTATACAGTGTTAAGTGTAGTTCAATGCCTAGTTTCTGCTATAGTGGTTTCCAATTTTCCCAGCAGATTTTGTCAAATAGCGCATTCTTATCCCAAAAGTTGGGGGCTTTGGGTTGTCAAACACTAGATTGCTATAGTTATTGACTATTTTGTCCTGTGAACCTAATCTATTCCACTGATATACCACGCCGTTTCTTAGCCAGTATGAAATGGTTTTAATGATCACTGCTTTAGAATATAGTTTTAGATCTGGTACAAATAGGCCACCTTCATTTGATTTTTTTTTTTCATTAGTTCCCTTGAAATTCTTGACCTTTTGATCTTCCAGATGAATTTTGTTCTTATTTTTTTCTAGATCAGTAAAATAGTTTCTTGGAAGTTTGATTGGTATAGCACTAAATAAATAGATTAGTTTAGATAGTATTGTCATTTTTATTATATTCACTCGACCTATTCAAGAGCACATGAAAATTTTCCAATTGTTTAGATATGACTATATTTGTGTGGAAAATGTTTTGCAGTTTTCCTCATATAGTTCCTAACTTTCCCTTGGCAGACTCCCAAATATTTTATACTATCAACAGTTATTTTAAATGTAATTTCTCTTTATATCTCTTGCTGTTGGATTTTGTTAGTGATGTATAAAATTACTGATGATTTATGAGGACCTTATGAACTTTCAGGGATGACTTTAAAGGATCTTTTTAAGGATCATGGATTACCCCAATGATGTTTAAAGACTACATGGCAGAATTGGTCACCATCCTAAAAGGTTGGATCACTGAATGATATTGGAAGAAGTCACTCTACCTCAGTTTTCCTATTGATACATGAAATAATGTCTGTTTTCATATGAAGATCTTCTTTGACACGTAAATATATACATTTGTCTTCCCAGTTTATTGGAATAGCCTAAATCTGACTAGAATTTAGAGCTGAAAGTGACCTTAGTAATCATCCAGTTTTATTCTTAAAGACAAGTAAACAAAAAGCCCAAAGAGATGAAAAGATCAGCAAAACCTCTGAATGAAATTAAGGCGCAATGAGGTTTCAGAGAAATATTGTGAGCTTTCCAAAGAAATACACACATATAAAACAAGATGGACTGATGATAGCACCCCTCCTGGTGCCCCCAAATTGTTGGACAGTCACAAGATCTGGGTCTGAGGCACAATTGTAACACTTGCTAGCTATGAGACTCCTGGCAAATCATTTAACCTCTGAGCTTTAATTTCCGTTTTGGTCAAAGAAGAATAAATATACTAGCATTGCCTCTTTCATATTGGTAATATGAAGAAGATCCTTTTATAAACCTTAAAATATCATATAAACTTGAGTTGTTATCATTGTTGTGTGGTATTATTACCAACCCCAGTGGTAACAATAATGATGTTAAGCAAGTACTCCAAACTGCTCATATGCAATAACAAATTAAGGCGAGGTTAACATACTGCACATAACTGGCTTATGAACTAACACGCTATGCCATCTAGCCTTAAAGGCTCTGCCTCTGTCAGTGAATATTTCTATCTGGGTGCAGTAAATCTTGTAGTGAGAATAAAGCAGAAAGCAGCAAAATGTAATGAGAGAGGAGATATAAAAGAAAATTGTAACATGGATAACATGACATATTAAGAACTCAGAATCACTTTCCAGCCTCCGGATTATAAATAGAAATAATTAATGTGACAAAAGCCTTGAAAACTGCTGTGCATGTATTAAAGTGGTGACAGCCCTTCTATTATAAATCCTTCTTTTCAGGGGTTTTGTGGCTTGGCCATAAAAACTGACTTGGGGCTGAAACCTGGCATATGTTGTGTTCGGCTGAAGAGCAAAGACTTCTCTATTTAATTAGAGTCTTTCAGCTGTTATATCTTGATAGGAGTTGGGGGGGGAGGGAATGGAGGGATCCCATCAGCTCTGTGATCTTGATTTGTTAAACTCTGATGGAAAGGGCAGTTATCTTAAAAATGGGAATTTTGGATTTAATAGTGATGAGTAAATTGTGAAGGCTGGCTGCTAGGCTCCACATGTGCCTGGACTCGAGAGGAAGTACAGATGATGATTTACATGGCAATAGTTTCATGTCTTGGCAGAGGGACAGTTTGAGCCAAACTGTCTATGTGACAGCAGTCTTTGCATAGAATGCTACTCCCTGGGGGCCCGATTAGAGGTCATAATTGTACTTTATTTTTTTCAGGAAAATTTGCATAATTCACATAGATGCAACTGGAAATATATACAAGATTAATGGGAATAAAGAAGGAGAGTAAAAATGTTGATATTACTTTAGAAAGGAAACATTTATTTTTATGACTTAATTCCAGAAAGGACTAAACTGAAAAGGAAATTGGCATATGTTTATGCTGAATGATTCTAAGAAAGAAAATAGATTATTTGGGTGAAATTATACATTGGAATACTTTAAATCATTGGACTAGCACTGCGAGATGTTTAAGAGTGTGGCTTTTGTAGTTCACCCTGCCCAGTGTATCCGTGGACCTTCTCTTCTGAATACCTACATACAAAGATTGATTAATTCACTTCTCTTATGCTTTTTTGGTGGGAAAAGGAAAGAAGACCTTCCTTTTTGTCTTGTTTCTGCCAATTACTATGATCTTGGACAAATACTAAATATCACTAGACTTTATTTTCCTCATCTGAAGATGTTTGTGTGTGTGTGTGTGTGTGTGTGTGTGTGTGTGTAATGAGCTAGACCTAAAAGATCACTTCTGATTTTGAAGTGTTTATGATTTGATAATAAAAAAGAATTGCTTAATTTTGAATATAAATTGAAATTTTTCTTTATATTTGCATAAGCTTTTGTGGGAAAAACTGGTAGATCAGTAGAGGAAAGTCTCCTTAATATTAGATTTAATGATCATTGAAAATTGTTTTTATTGGCTGGTCATTTTTCAGTTGTATCTGACTTTTCATGATCCCATTTGGGGATTTCTTGGCAAACATACTAGAGTGATTTGCCATTTCTTCCAGCTCATTTTACAGATGAGGAAATCTAGTGTCAAACAAAGTTAAGGACTTGCTCAGGGTCACAGAGCCAGTAAGTATCTGAGACTAGAATTAGTTGAGATTTTAGTAGCTAGATGGCACAATGGATGGAGTACTGGCCCTGAAGTCAGGAGGACTTAAGTTTAAATTTGACCTCAGACACTTAAAACTTAATCTGGCAAGTCACTTAATTGGCTCACCAAAAAAAAAAAAATAATAATAATAATAATTAAGATTTAATGGATTGGCCCTATGTTTAAAGTCATTTGTTAAGGAAATTAGATGAAAATTCTATGATACCCTACTTTCTTCTTTCGAGTTTACTCAGTTTACCATGTTTTCCTTCTAGCATTAAAAAATCATTAATAAGGGGTGAATAATTTTGCTATTGCTTCTACTAGAAATACTCCCTACTTAGTTGATATTTGTGTTGCAAAGATTACAAATCTTTCTCTTCTTGAAAAATGATAAGCATAGATGATCTCCTCTCTTTCATCCCCACTTCCTTTAGGTATATCAGGAAGCAGATCTAAGCATTTTGAATGACCTGCCTACTTCCCCAAGTGGATGGAATGTAGCATCTCTCTCTCCCTGAGCCTTTGTTGCTCTGTGTATATGAGTATATGAATTTCTCTCAGTGTTTCTATTTCTCTCCTCTCTTCCCTAAAGCCAGTTTTTGGGAGAGGAATGAGCAGGGAATGGCAAATACATTTGCCCAGTTACTGATGTCAAGTATGCACATGGTAACAAGTCACCATGAATCTACATAAAGCTGCAAGATGTGAGGGAAGCTAGTTCTTCTGACCCACTTGGAGAACTTTGACTGTTGGGCTTTTAAGAAATTGAGACTTCTCTTCCAGAGGTGTTTTTCCATCATGACAGATGATTCCAGAGAATTCTTCACCAACAGACTATTTGAGAAAACAATAAAATAAAATAAAAAACAATCGAACTCCTGGCAAAAATGAATAAATTTTATCTGCTAGAGATTAAGTTGGATGGTTGACTAGTGGAAAAAAGGGGGATGGGTTTCAGGGAGCTTGTGGGGGAACTTCAGGAAGCAGAGCTGCAGGGAGGCGCCATCAATGGAGAGTGACATGTGATGCAGCTGGAGGGGAGAGGTACCAGAAATTCAAAATATTAAATACTAAAGCTTCTGCCTCTCACCTACTAGGATAGTTCTATGACAGAGACCATGTAAGTTTCTTTGGGGATAAGTGCTCTTTTGGTGGGGGAGCAGGAAGGGTATATCATATGAGCTCTATTTGGAGCCCTGAAGTCTCCCTTAACTTGAAAATAAAATGTTATTATGTATAAAATTAAACATACATTTTATGCTTTGACTTGTGAAGATATGAACTTTTAGAATAGTGAATGACTACCATTTCAAGAAGGGGAAGCTGAAAACTGAATTTACCAAATCATCTGTATAGGAGTCGATAAGGTCAAAGTAGAAAGATGTCTCCCAAAGCATAGATAGGCAGACACATGGAGACATTGTGAATGCCAGTGGTTAACTTCAGATGGAAAGCTGAAGACAGAGGAAGATAAAGAATTAAGAATAAAAGGGGAAAGGAAAGAGACAAGATACTGCCTCATTGGCTCTTTTGTTTTCAATAATAATTACTGGAACAGAGGAGGATGGAAGAAAGAGGAAATAATGTAACTTTTATAAGGAGAACAGCATAAAGACCATCTACAAAAGATGATTTGCTGTACTGCTTAGAAAGATTAAGGTATTCAAGATCCTAATTATTAAACCAGGTAGGAAATATCTAAGAGACATGTATGATAGAAAGCATTTAATATAAACAACAGAAAAAATGGATATGTTTTGTAGAATATGACTTTAATGGTAGCTTTCATTGTAGAGAGTTGTCTCAAGTTCTTTCTTTGACATCTACTGGCTATTTGACCCTGTACAAATCAATTGACCCCTGCGATGTTTAAAAACTTCAAGACATAGTTTCTGGATAATTAATAATTTTATTGCCAATAATTAATATTGCCAATAAAATGGATCAGTGATTGCCTTGATTAAATGCCAAAGACAAGTCATGATGATGGGCCACAATTTATATGCCCTTTGAAGAGTGGTTATTCTTGAGGATAGCAATCAATTTTTATTTGTTAACAATTAATGAGAGAATAAATATTATAATAAGTCCATTAAAGATGTTGAGGTACATGAGACTGAGCACCGAAATCTTAATCAAAGAGACTTCACAATTCCCAAAGCACCTGTCTGACAAAAGGGAGAATCCACATTTTCCCAGACCTGTCAGAGTAAACACAATGAGCAGGAATCTACCTATTTGACTAAACTTAGAATTTCTTTACTATTTTTGATTAGGTCTTAATTTTTCTGCTTGGATAAGTCTTTGAATTAGACTTTGATTTACTCTTTGATTTCTGGATGAGTAAGTAGAAAAGGGAAAAAACATTGGTCCTAAATTAATAGGAACTAATTAAATTAATTAGTAATTAATAATTACTAATTAATTAAATTAATAATTAGTAATTAAATACAATAGAGAAATAAGCTTTTCTCTAACCTCTTAATGTTCTATTCTACTACACAACTCTGTAAGACTGCATGTTTCAGGAAAGGTACCAGGCTGCATTGGCAGAATAAATTTATTTACACTTGAGTTCCCTACATGTGTGAAATCACAAACCTAGTTTTTATTACTATTCCCATTTAAACTCTACAAGGAGGGGGAAAAACGACTAGAAATGCTGCAAAAACATGGTTCTTTTGCCAAGATTTCAAGACTAAAGTTTTTTCTCATTTTCTCTAGGAACAAAAGAGAGGATATAGGAACTTTGTGATTTGGATAAAAAAAATATTTCAGTGTCTTAGCATTTCCATTGACAGGATAATTTATCACTAATGTTCATAATGAAGCATAAAAGAGTGAAATATAATTACTTCAAGGGGAAGATAGAGTTAAAAACTGGCCAAATGTTACTCTTTGCCAGTCACAAAAGAGTTATAATTGATATAGGGTTTCTTTATACTTTTTCTACTATTGAACTCTTTTTGCCCAAGAAATGTTTATGTGACCCTGAATATATAGGCATATAAGATAGGTATACAAATTAAACATTTACTGATAATTAATCATTTTCATGATCCCCACATTCAGTTACAAAACCCCACATGGCACTGTGACTCACAGTTTAAGAAACTGGGACATAGAGAACAATCAAAATTTTGCTATAGTGTGATTTAAGAAATCATTTCAGTGTAATGCCCAGTCAGAAAAATATTTTAGAAGTGGAGAATAACAATAAAGTAGTTACTGCTATAAAAAATGTGTGTAACCCTTTGTGATGAAATGGTGCACATGCGTGTCAACCGCCTAAGAAAATTTCATAATAAAAAGAAGGCAGGCACAGCTGGATTAGCTGCAAGAGCCTCTTCTGAAAGGGTAAAAGAAACAATTGAGTTAGTAACATCTGCCCAAATGAATGCAGGAAACTCTCTTGGGGTTGTAAAAGAAAGAGAAGGCAGCAAGAAGGGGCCTTCAGGAAGCGAAGGAGGGGATAAAGAAAAAGGTTGTGGTAAAGAAAAAAGGAGAAGGAAAGCAATAACTAGGGATGAACAAAAGGTGCAGCTAGAAAACAACAGGGAGGAGATAATTCCTGCAGAGGAAGGAAGGCAGAGAACGTTTACTTCAGAAGAAACAGCTGTGTCTGAAATCTACAGAAAAGAAAATGAAGTAGGGTGAGAGCTTTCAGGGAAATGAATGGAGGAAAAAACCAAAGGAAAAAAAGAATTGGTTTACTATAGATAGAACCCAAGTCCCAGAAGGAGGAAAAATACAAGATGGGGGAAGTAATATAAGCCTGAGATAAGGAGAAAGAGGCAGATTGAAAAGAACTATAGAAATTAAGAAACAAGTTAGTTCAAAGATAGTCTTGAAAGACTAATTAAAATCATGAGGAAAGCACAATTTAAGGTAGGAACAAATGACATAAGAGCAGATAAATCTAGAAATGTAGCACCTACTGCATAGTTTTTACAAAAAGAAATCTAGCCTGTAAACCCCAAGATATCTTGAGTTCAGAGATCAAAACAAAACAAAACAAAAAACGTTGAAGAGCATCTTTAGATAGAGATTTGAAAAGGACAGAAAGAGAAGGGAAAGAGAGAAGGAGAGAAGGAGGGAAGGAGGGACACACAGAGAGAGGCAGAGGCAGAGGGAGGGAGAAAGAGGAGGAGAGAGAGGGAAAGGGAAAAGGGAGGAGGGAGAGGGAGAGAGAGAAGGAGAGGGAAAGGAAGGAAAGAGAAGAAAGAAAGGGAGAGGGAGGAAGAAGGAGAGGAAGAGTGTGGAGGCAGGAGGAAGAGGGAGAGGGAGAAAGAGAGAGAAGGAGAAGGAGAATGAAAGGGAGGAGGAGGAGAGGGAGGGGGAGAAGGAGAAGAAGGGGGAGGGAGAACGAGAGGTAAGAGGGAAAGGGAGAGGGAGGAGAGGGAGAGGGAGAGGAAGAAAAGAGAGGGAAAGGGAGGAAGGAAAGAGTTTTCCAATTGACCAATTCCAGTTTATGGGCCAGTTCTACTCTTATAAGTTCTTATATTTTTTGTTCTTTTGGCTTCATTTCTGTTATCTTTTACAGCCAATTTTTCAATTTTTGGCAATCACAAGGCTCATGTGCTTCTCCAAGGCACTCCCAGCAAAAGAGATGTTATAATGTGATACCCAGAAATGAATATTATACTCCACATATGGTCTGATTGGCATAGATAGAATAAAGAAGTAGGTCACTGGCCTTAAGGGGGTTGAGGACATGAGTGATTAGATTATTTGAAGGAGCATCTATATGCATATTAAATTCCTCTGGTATAAAAGACAGGAATTAGAGAGGTGAGGAAGATCTTGACTCAGATGCTGAACTACTTGAAAAAAGGAGAATGATTTAGGATTTAGGTATCTCTATTCTAGCTATCATATTCTGTCCATTGATTTGTGGAATTGTGATTGTGTGGACTTAAAATAGGCAAGGTTACTGAATGATGAAAGATTATGAAGAGAGCTATTGGAGATTATGAAAGTGATAATGTAGACTGAGACATATTCAGAGTCCTCCAGGATCAGCACAGAGAGGGGGTGTTATGTGAGAGAAGGTAGAGTCAGTGCTAGAGAAGATAGATGGGCGTGTTAATGTCACCAGCAGGGAATAAGGAAAATAAATGGAAAAAATGTAGGAAAGGGGGGAATTTGAAGAGGATTTTGTTTATTATGTAAAAAGAATTTCAGAGGGCACATTGGAAAGGTAGTTAGGAATAGATCAAAACATGGATAGAGGAGTTTAGTTGAGGGGATGGAGTTGAGAAAACATTAAGAAGAGACATGAGGCATTTTTTTCCCTAAATACTGTCATTTTAATAGGGATCCCTGCTTCTATGATGAAACCATAGGAGAAATAGTGGGTGGTACATGAGAACAGCTCACAGTTTCCCAAGGGCATTATAGAGAGAATTAATTTGGGACTGGGACTATTCCTTCATCTGGGAGAGTAGTGAAGGCTGTAAAAGTATTGTGGGATGATGGGCAGAAGGTGCTGCTGACTACCTAATAAGTATCTGAGCCTGGTTCTGGGTTTGGTATGACAACCTCTGGGTGCAGGTTGCCTCTGCTCTCTTCTCTGGGATGTCCTCCCAAATTCAATGATCTTTTCTTAGATCTCAACATTCTTGATTTCTTCCCAGGTTGTTTTTAACTCTCTGCTTGTGAATACTATTTCCTTCCTTGTTTTTGTAGTGCTGCCCTCATTAGTTTTCCTCTTACATGATCAGTTCCCTCTGCTTCCTTTGCTGAATAACTATTCATGTCTTATAATATATATGGATACGAATCTCAGGACTCTATCCTGTATCTTTTAATATATTCTATGGACTTTCAGTGATTTTATCAACTGACATGGATTCAGCTAACATTTCTATATATATCCCACCTCCACTCCCATCAATTTTTAGGATTTTGCTCTTGAAACTACTTTGTTTTTATTTGGCATAAGTTTTATATTTATTTATCTAGCAGATATTGTTTCTCCTGTGTAAAATATAATCTTCTTGAAGTCAGAGTCAGGAATTAAAAAAAAAATCTTTTTGGAGAAAGGAGGGCTATTTCAAATATTTAGCACAGTGCATTATACACATAAAGTCCTTAATCCATGTTTGTCAATTTGAATTGACAAATAATAAATCATCAAAAGAATGAATAACTAAAACTGTTAATAAGATATTTGTTAACAAGATAACATACCAAAATTATTTCGAATGTAGCTAAAGCAATCCTTAGAGAAAAATTCTATCTCTGAAAATATAGATTAATAAAATACAAAAGTGATATCTAATGAACTGAGCATGTATTAAAAAACCCAAATCAGTAAATTAAATAAAACTAAAATAAGAATCAAAGATATTTTTAAAAATGCAGGAGAAATAGACAAATGGAAAAACACAAAGACTACTTGAATAGTAAATAAAACTTTTGAAAAGTATAACAACAAAATCAAGAATTTAAAGCAACTACACAATTACCTACAAATATAAAACAACAAATTTAATAATAAAACTCCATTTCCTAAGATATTGAACAAGTTACAAATGACTCATAAAAGGAAAAAAAAAGAAATTCTGTCCTAGATGATTTTAAAAGTGATTCTCATAAATGTTTAAAGAGTAATTAACCCTATGTTCTTAGAATTGTTTTCAATATCTAAAAAGGGAGGTACATTATGATATTCCTTGTCATATGCTATCACAATATTGTTCCAATATCCAAACTACTATCAGAAAGACCTATTCATCAATATCATTAATAAATATAGATTTAAAATTTTTTTAAAAATCAAAGATTGCAACAACATATCCAAATATGATATTCACTATGACAAAGTTGGATTTATACTAGGGATACAAGAATGGTTTAAAATTAGGAAAAACAATTAGCATTGTTCATCATATAAAACAAAACCTTGTGATTATATTAAGAGATGATATTAAGAGATATTAAAATGATAAAACAGGCAAAGAAGAGTCCCTTTTAAATATGGTAAATATGTGGACAAAATTTTTTTTGAGAAATCTCAGCTATAAAGAAAGGGGAAAAAATAACAAAATGTAAAATGAACAATTTTGATTATATAAAATTTAAAAGTTTCTGGACTAGCAAAATAAATGCAATTTAAATCAGAAGAAAAACAGTTTATTTGGAAAAAAATTTACAAAATATTTTTCTGATGAAGGTCTCATATCCAAGCTATATAAAAATTGCTACAGCTATATAAAAAATAAGAATTATTTCTTAATGGATAAATGGTCAAAGTATGCGGTCAGGTAGTCCTCAAATGAAGAAATGCAAGTTATTTAACAACTATATTAAAAATTCAGATATTTGGGAGAGAAGAGGATCAGGAATGGCAAGGAAGGGCCAAGAAAGGGAAAGTGGAAGGAAAGCGGAAAAAATTGGGCATAAGTATCTATTAATTATTATTTGCAATTGCAAAATAAGATATTCTTTTTCATTAAATATAAAGACAATAAAGAGGAGACACTCAGTAAAGAAACTAATCTACTGAAGGGGGATGTTGACACACACAAAGGGTTGTTTGGAATTAGGACCTGTGGGATTTTACATCTTCTCCTGGGTAGAAGGCCATCTCCAGGCATCTTGATGTATATCTTGCCACTGGACCCATATCTCTCTGAAGGGGAAAGTGAGACAGTTACACAATCTCCTCTTCCTCAAATCCAACTCACTTGCATGTTATAAGATCACCTCCCTGATTTCATGGCCCTCTTTAAGAAGGAAGGACAAACAACAACAAGGCAGTGCAGTGGATAAAAAGCTGGCCCTGAAAACAAGAAAACTCATCTTTCAAAATTCAAATCTCACTAATTGCCTCTGTAAAAATTAGATCTGATGATTGATGCCAATTCCAATGATCTTGTGATGAAGAGAGCCATCTACACCCAAAGAGAGGACTGTGGGGACTAAGTGTGGATCACAACATAGCATTTTCACTGTTTTTGTTGTTCGCTTGCATTTTTTCTTACTCATTTTCTTTCCTTTTTGATCTGATTTTTCTTGTGCAGAAAAAGAATTGTATAAATATGTTTACACATATTGAATTTAACATATATTTTAACAAGTATAACATATATTGGATTGCTTGCCATCTAAAGAAGGGGATGTGGGGAAGGAAGGGAAAATCTGAAACAATTCTGTGCAAGGGTCAATGTTGAAAAATTATCTGTTCATATGTTTTGAAAATAAAAAGCTTTAAAAATAAAAAAAATAAACCAAACAATTAGATCTAATTGAACACAAACAATTTTTACTCTAATATGGACTATATTTTTATCACCTGTAATTTGACCTTTTGTCATTAATTCCATTGAAGTGGGCCTAGGCTGCTTTGGAGGTAGTAGAGTACATGCATTTATTTTTTACAACAAAATTATGACTTGATCATTTATTCAACATTTTTCTAGTAGCAATTAGCTAGTTTTCAAAGTGAGACTGATAAATGCTGTTCATTTTCATTTTGTCCATTTTTATGGGCAATTATATTGACCACTAACCACCTTGGCTAACTTCCTTATCTAGGACTTAAACAAATAAACAAAAAACCAAAGCTAGAAGAAATTCCTATTATTCAAATGAGGTAATAATTGAAGCAGGTAGGTGGGACAGTTGGACCCGGAGTCAGGAAGACCTGAATTCAAGTACTACCTCAGACATTTACTAGCTGTGTCAATAGACAAATCACTTAACCTCAGTTTCCTTAACTATAAAATAAGGGTAAATAGAATCTGCCGCATAAGATTGTGAGAATCCAATGAGGTATTTGTAAAACACCTGTCACATAGATGCTATATAAATCCTGTTATTATTATTCTCTCTTCTATGATTATTGCTTCATAACAGTTGGTACCCTAAACCATATGAAAAGCCTATAAGTTTTCTACGTTCTTTTTGGCATAGGTAGCAGTATTTGCCTAGAGAATTATGCAGTAATTGTAGCTGTCTAGTAGTTAGAATGGCCTTATTTTCCACTATTCTCCTTTCATGGCCTAAATTGCCTAAATTCGGAGCCTTCTTTCCTTTCTCCCCTTTGATCAAAAGGGCTTTGGGAACAATTTACCATTTCAAATAAGACGGGGAGCTTCAGGATTTGGGTGGGGAAAGAGTTGGGGTGCAAGAGAATAGTTTTGGTGTTTGGGGGCCATGTCCGGAAGATTCTGTGCTTCATATGCCCAGTACTCTGCTGGGCTGGGTTGATCAAGAAAATGCAGCCAGTACGCGGATGGAGTGGGATCTTAGCTACTGCCCTTCCTCAAGGGCGCCCAGAATACTCAGCCCCTAGGCTGGGCGTCAGACGTCAGGGTCCGAACTAGAGGGAACTAGACTGGAGGCTAATCCTAGGAACGCCGCTGTTGCCAGGACACGGCAATAACGAACGTCTGTAGGGTTGGGGAGGCGGCAGGCAGGAGCCACAGCCGCCTCCCCGGAACTGGCAGGGCCAGGTAGGCAGGCTGGGTTTGGCAGCACTGCTTGCGAGGAGAGTTGGAGACTGAGTGGAGCCTGTGGGTGAGTAGTAGAGCAGCGCCCTGGGAAAAGGAGCGCACAGCCCACGTACTAAGCACAGTCTCTTGCTAGGAGTCTGCAGTAGAGGTATGGGGCTAGTTGCTAATACCTTGGTACACCTAGGAGGAAAGTACACCCTATATCCACAAATCACTCACTTGCCCTTCCCCTTGCCATCATGGAGCTCTCGGATCTATCCAATGCCATGCTGCCCAGCGCAGATGATTCCTGCAATTGCTCTCCTTCTTACCTCCCTTTCCTCACTGTTACCATCTCTAACTTCCTTTCTTCGTGCCAGGGAGCCAAGTACCTACCATTTCTCTCTTTCCAAAATCCCTGTTTGTGGAGGATCTCTAGGGTCTTCTACGAATTCTCTGTGAGTTGTGAGCAAAGCAAGACTTTGCCTTCAGGTATTATTTAATCTCTCCCTCCCTTTGAATTAACTTCTACTCCGCCTCCCTTTTATGTCTATGCTATTTTGGGGGACAGTCAATCTTGAGCTACATTGTGATAATTTTTATACAGTTGTGTAGAATTATTATTTATCTCTATTGTTTAACTTTTTGAGTGTCTTGGCCATCTCTCTTCCAGTAGATTGTCAATAGAGGACTTTTTATGAGCCCCATCAGCAAACTGTGCTCCCTGAAATGTCTTGGAATCATAGGATTTAGAAGTGGAAGGGCATATTAGTGGTCATTCAATTCAACCTTCTCATCTAACAGATGTTGATAGCTTTTTGTAGTTAACTACCCACTCATCATTTGCAATCTGCTGTTCTGTTGGCAGAACAGGTACATATGTATCATTGAGAATAATCTAATAGCTAGCATTTGGTGATAAAATAATGATAGCTCTTTACCTTGCCTATAATTACCTCATTTGATCATCATAACAACATTGTGAGGCAGGTGTTGCCATCAGCCCTGTTTTACACAGCAGGAAATTGAGACAGGTTAAGCGACTCTTTTAGAGACCCTAAGCTAAGGAAACATGCAGAATTTGAATTCAGGTCCTCCTGACTCCCAAGGTCTGCTCTCTTAACAACTGTGCCACAAAGGTGCAGGGTATCTGGGATTGCAGAATCAGATTGCCTAGTAATGGTATTGCTTATAGAATGTCACTTCTTCATTGGTATTGGTTAGGATATAGGGAAAACAATTTTGTTTAAGGGATAAATTTAGAGTCATCAAAGATACTTAAGATTTTGAAGCTTCTCCAGGAAGGTAATTGATAAGATCATGAGTAGGTAGATACATCATGCTGAAGGTAGAAGTAGTGAGTGCAGGATAAATTGTAGCTATCTTCTGTCAGGAAGATTTGGTTTGTTCAGTTTGTAATATTAAATTTGTAAATGGCATCTTTGTATGCAATATACATTTTTTTCCCTAGAGTACTTCACTGATTTTTGCATTGTGCCCTGATGTTCCATGATGGCTACTATATATCTGTATTAATTTAGGCTTAGTCTCAGAAGTACCTTATATTTTCATTTAGTGTTCAGTCTTTCGTTCAGCAGCATGTGTATGTTAGTTTGAATGGCAAAAACATAGTTTTAATGTTTCTGATTTGTAATAGATTGTATGGTATGAAATTATTTTCTACTTTCTTTATAAATTGACTTTTTTGGGCGGTGAGAGGGAAAGGTGAGCTTCCTCCATTGGCAACTGGTATAATTTATAATCTGATAAAATTTCCTAGGTCACAGAGATATTAAGTGACTTGACCACATTTAGATAGCCAGTGTCAGAGGCAAGACTTCATTTCAGGACATTTTGATTCTTTCCCCTGAGTAATGTGGCTTCTCATTGATATTACTGATTTGAAAAGAGAATTTATGAAATTATGAATTTTTTGAATAGAACAGAGATGTCCTCAAAATGTTTTTTAAGATTTATAGAGTTGGAAAAAAAAGCCAATCTATTAGTTGAATAAGAAAGTGTTAAAAGTGCTATGTCTGGGAGGTGAAGGAGTTTTGAACAGTTTATGCTGGGAGAAGCTGATTTCTAGGGAATAGGAAGTTGAGAGTTAGAAGGGGGTACAGAGATAATTTGTCAAACTCATATCTGAACAAAAATCACTTCTACATCTCATTTGACAAGTGGTTTTCCAGGCTTTGCTTGAAGATTTCCAGAAAGAGAGCAGCCATGACATCTCAAGGTAGCCCACTTTTATTTAGTTCTATTTAGTTTAGTTTTCTTTAGATCAAGTCTTTAGGTTTCCTCTTTGTATTATGTACACATTGATCTACTCTTATCAGGACAAATTGAATCCTTCTTCCATTGTCAGCTTTCCAGTAATGGAAGAGAGTTATCATATTGCCCCACCCTGAAGCCTTTTGTCAGGATAAATATTCCTAGTGCTTTCCAAGTTTCCTTTTGTGGCATCATCTTGATACTCTTTGGTTACCTTCCTGGTAGCCTTCTATGAAGTTTCTAGGTTATCAAGATTCTACCATATAGAACTGCACATAATACTATAGCTGTGATCTGACTATGTTAGAAATATCATTTCCCTAGTTCTGGAAAGTATATTTCTTAATGCAAGATTGCAGCAGCTTTCTTGGACTCTTGAAATTATTCATTCATTTTGAGGTTATAAACCATTAAAATTCCCACTTTTTTTCAGATGAATTGCTCACTAGGAATGCTTTTGATATCTTAAACTTGTAAAATTAATGTTTTGAACCAAAGTGTAGAAGTCTATATTTATCCATTAGTTTTTATTGAACACACATATAAATATATATTTATGTACATATATACATATACATATATACATAGAGAGAAACAGTGACAGAAAAACAGAGGCAGACAAACACATACACACACACAGATAATATGGAATTAAGGGCATAAGAAAGGGTATTGGCAGCTAGTTGTATACTGGGTCTGAAATCAGGAAGATTTATCTACCTGACTTCAAATCTTCCCATTAAATGACAATTCTATGACAAACTCACCTATCCAAGTCAATAGCAAAGCAGAAATTAAAGAAAGCATACATATTAGAATATTTACCAAACAATACTTTAACTTAACCTTAAATTTTCATGCCCTACTATTTATTAATATCATTTAAGGGAGAATTCTCTCATGGTACCCTCTATCTGAAGAGAAGAGGGAATATGTCTCCTTTGCAGAAGAATAGGAGAAAGAGATGTCAAAGATATGTTTATTTCTGCTTTCCTCTGTGAGCCACAATAAGATACCTCCCACTACATACAGGGGACAGGGTGGTTATACAGGGTAGATGTCCTGAATTTGTATTAGACTCAGTGATATTGTGCACTTTGCTTCTATGCCAGTCAACGACAAATGAGCAGATATACAGAAAATAGATGGTAAGAGTAGTTAAGGATTTGAGTTTGGCAAAGCATAAGCATCAGTGTAAGCAGCAGTAGTAGTAGGTGAAGGAAAAGGGGACTTGTAAGTTATTTGCATACAGAAGACTGTGTAAAACTGGTTAATTAAAAGATTATGAAAGGAGAAAAATGAACAATGGGAATGTCAAGAGGGATGAAATGACTGGGAGTTACTGTGAAGGCAAAGAATGAATAAAGAATGAGGTACATAGAGATGGAAGAATAAGAGGTTTTGTTATGGGAGAGGAATTTCAGAATTGTGGATCATGAAGGTTGAAGTTATGGATGATGGCAGGATCATGATTGTGGACCTTCCTATAAGTGACTGAAATGAATGGGAATTGAGGGAGATGAAGGGGAGATAATAGAAATTGAGGCTGATGAACTTGGAAGTCAGGGTGATGATAATTGTATCATGTAATTGATGTCTTTAAGCTCAGTATAGTAAGACCATAGATTTAGACCTACACAGGACCTGTGAGGTCAAAGTCACAAGTAAAGACTGTTTTGGGGAAAGAGAGGAAGTCTTTGGGTCTGTTGCTAAACTTCTAAAGAAAGAAAAAATAATAACCTGGTAGATAACAGCAACCAGGATAATAGAGGAAAGTGGAGCAAATTTTAAAGGAATATCTTATTTGGTGGATATTCTTAGCAATTTCTTTTCCTTTCCCAACTTAATCCATTTGAAATGCTTTTGAATACAGTTGTAAGAGTTTAGATAAATATTATTTTTATCAGTCTTTGTTATCTTTGTTTAACTTCATAGACTTTTAAGAAAATTCCCTCAAATACAGTTTTAAATGAGAAAACCTGTGAGAGCACTTTTAAAGCCATTAACTCTCTCTCTATATGCAAACATATAGCATCATAGGAAATTAGAATTAGTAGGAATGTCATAATAATCTAAACTCTTCCAATATATTTCTATATTGGTATATATTCCTATATACCTTCTATGACATTTATGAATAATTATAGTTTAGCCATTACTTGAATGCTTCCAATGCTAGGAAGTTCACTACTTTGTGTGGCATCTCATTTTGCGCCATTGGGAAGCTATTAGAAAGTGCAAATAAGTTGAGTTGAAATATGTTTCTCCTTTTCACTGACTGATTCTTTTCTACCTTCTAGATCCATATGGAATAAGTCTGTTCCTAGCTATGTTAAAACAATAATGAACAAAGGAAACAATAAATTTAGATACCTCAAAGCAATTTTATTCAAATACAAAACATTTAGAAAGCTTTCTTCTTTGTAACCTTCTACATGTAATTCAGTTTTTGAAAAATAGGTTCCTTTCAAAGTTGCATAAAATTAAACCATGAATATATTTAATTTGACAGCAGAAATAGTTAATCGATGTTTGAGAGACATTTCTGTCACTAAATTTACTTTTCATTAAGTTTTCTTTGCCTTTGGCAGTCATTGTAGATGCATTATGTAGAAAATGTAAGTTAATAACTGATGTGTTTTAGACATTTTGGACAACCTTTTTGTACTATATTCAGTTATGTTCCTTTCATCTAATAATTTATAATTTTATATTAAACAAATTTCACAAACTGGCACTATAGTCTTCATTTTATAATCTGTTGTCTCATTAAAACTATACTGAAACTCTCTCCATCTCTTGACAGTTTAAAAAACAAAAACAAAACCCCCAAATTTTGTCAGTCTTTCACTAGGCTATTCCCCCCGCAACCTCCTTCCCACCCCTACAGAATTAGTTTGCTGGCTAGTCATATAAAAATGTGTGCTAGTAATTATAAAGGAGGTTGGACAAGAGAATGTTAAGTGAATCTACATAAATCTTTTGTCATGAGTAGAATAATAATTCAAAGGTCTACAGACCACCTTAGTACCATCATTCTCATATACAAAGTAGGTACCTGCTGGTAAAAATAACAGATCTGTGCACAAACAGATGGTTGCATGGATATCTAAGTCTTAATGGCCCAAATGTATGTTGCTAAAAAGCATTGCTAATCTTTTCTCAGGACCCCTGATGTCAGTATAGCTTTCTGCTATGTGGTGGTGTTGTGTTTTTCCATCCCACTTATGCCCAAATATTCTCTACCATCTGCCTTAGTATCCCTAAGCACCTGCAAGCTGGTTTCAGTTGCTTGTGAGATTGTGAGAGAGTAGGGATTCTTGGAGTCTCTGATGAATAACTGAAGAAATGGTACCCCCTCTTTTTCCTCCTCCAATAATTGTCTCCTATAAATAGTCCAGAGTGACTATTGAGTATCCAATACAATTACAGAAGTCAGTCAATCAACTAGCATCTATTAAGAGACTACTATGTGCTGAGTGGTGCAGTAGATAATAGAACATAATGAGTATTTGGAAACACTTGGCAACTGACAGAGCAAAACAGTGACCAACTTTATCAATACCATGGGTTGTTTACTTGAATGGAAAATTTTATTCGTTTCATGAAGTTTCTTTTGATGTCCTGTTTACATGTTTTCCTCCAGTAAAATGTAAGCCCTTTGAGGGCAGAAGTATTTTCATTTATGTTTTTATATCTCCAGTGCCTAATACAATATCTGCCACATAGCAGACACTTAATAGATGCTTGTTGAATTGTTGTTGTTCATTTGCTTCAATTGTGTCCAAGTCTTTGTGACCCTATCTGAAATTTTTTTGGCAAAGATATTCAAGTGGTTTGCCATTTCCTTCTCTAGAAACTTTTATAGGTGAGGAAATTGAGGCAAAATAGAGTCACATAACACTATGTGCTTGGGATCACATAGCTAGTAAGTGTCTCATATTGGATTTTTTTTCTTATAGCTTTTTATTTACAAGTTATATGCATGGATAATTTTACAGCATTGACAATTGCCAAACCTTTTGTTTCAATTTTTCCCCTCCTTCCCTCCACCTTCTCCCCCAGATGGCAGGTTGACCAATACATGTTAAATATGTTAAAGTATAAATTAAATACAATATAAGCATACATGTCCAAACAGTTATTTTGCTGTACAAAAAGAATTGGACTTTGAAATAGTGTACAATTAGCCTGTGAAGGAAATCAAAAATGCAGGCGGACAAAAATAAAGGATTGGGAATTCTATGTAGTGGTTCATAGTCATCTCCCAGAGTTCTTTTGCTGGGTGTAGCTGGTTCAATTCATTACTGCTCTATAGGAACTGATTTGGTTCATCTCATTGCTGCAGATGGCCATATCCTTCAGAATTGATCATCATATAGTATTGTTGTTGAAGTATATAATGATCTCTTGGTCCTGCTCATTTCACTCAGCATCAGTTCATGTAAGTCTCTCCAGGCCTTTCTGAAATCATCCTGTTGGTCATTTCTTACAGAACAAAAATACCATATTCATATACCACAATCTATTCAGCCATTCTCCAATCGGTGGGCATCTATCTACTCAGTTTCCAGTTTCTGGCCATTACAAAGAGGGCTGCCACAAACATTCTTGCCCATAGAGGTCTTTTTCCCTTCTTTAGGATTTTTTTTTGGGATATAAGCCCAGTACTAACTGCTGGATCAAAGGGTATGCACAATTTGATAATTTTTTGAGCATAGTTCCAAATTGCTCTCCAGAATGGCTGGATGTATTCACAATTCCACCAACAATGTATCAGCGTTCCTGTTTTCCCACAAACCCTCCATCATTCCGCATTATTTTTCCCTGTCATTCTAGCCAATCTCTCAGGTTGGATTTGAACTCAGACCTTCCTGTCTTTAGATCCTGTGCTCTAATTACTATATAAATAAGCTGCTCTTGAATTCAGATTATTTGATGATAAAATGAATGTATTATTTATTTGTGAATGGCCATTTTTTTCCTGAAGAAAAATGGGGGGGGGGTAGTTTTGAGTGATACATTTTAAAAAAAAATAATAGTTTTTCATTTTCAAAATATATGCAAATAAAATTTTCAACATTCACTCCTTTAAAACTTTGTGTTCAAATTTTTTCCCTCCCTTCCCTCTACCCCCAGTTATCATGCTACACAAGAAAAATCAGATTAAAAAGAAAAAAAAATGAGAAGGAAAACAAAAGGCAATCAAACATCAACAAAAAAGGTGAAAATACTATGTTGTGGCCCACATTCAGTCCCCACAGTTTTCTCTCTGGATGCAGACAGCACTCTCTATCACAAGTCTGTTGGAATTAGCTTGAATCACCCCATTGTTGAAAGGACCATGTCCATCAGAATTGATCATCACATAATCTTGTTGTTGCTGTGTACAATATTCTCTTGATTCTAATGAGTGATACTTTCTGAAAAGCAATAATCACTAACTTAATAAGTATTTATTTTATCAGATCCTGTGCCAATGGCTCTAAACACAAAGAAAGGCAAAAACACTTTTCCTGCCCTCAAGGAACTCATGTCCTAATGAGAGACGACAGACATATACATTGATAAGTTATACACATATAAATACATACAAACACATATACAAACACACATATATTATATATATGTGTGTGTGTGTATATATATATATATATGTATGTGTATATAGATATATATATATAGAGAGAGAGACAGAGATAGAGACAAAGACAGAGAAAATGTAAATGAAAGGTCATTTCAGAGGGAAGACATTAGGAACAGGAAGGAATGAGAAAAAGCTGCAGAAGGTACAATTTGAACTAAGTCTTGAAGGAAGGAGATCAAGAGGATAAAAATATTTCAGGCATGGAAGTAAGGCTGACCTGACAAGATACAGAGCTGGGAGATAAGAGTAGAGATAAGAGTATTGTGTTTGATGAGTAGCAAGCATGCTATTATTATTACTGGATCTTAGATTGAATGAAAGGGAATAAAATGTAAGAAGTCTGGAAAGATGTGTGGGAGAGGGGAGTGTGGATCAGGTTGTGAAAGGCCAAAAGATAGTTTAAATTTTTTAGAAGTTATAGGAGTCACTAAAGTTTAGTGCATAGGAGGATGATATAGTCAGAACTGTGCTTTAGGAACAAAAAAAACATTTTGGCTGCTGAGTGGAGGATTGATTGACGTGAGGAGAGAGACTTGTGGTAGGGCAAACACAAGGTTACTACAGTAGTCTAGGTGAAAGGTGATCAGAACCTGAACCAAAGTGGAGGTTGTATGACTGGAGATATGGGGACATATGAGAAGAGTGTGAAACAATAAAATTTAAGACAATACAATATATATATTTATTAAGTGCCTACTATGTGTCAAGTTTGTGTTAAACTCTAGGGATATTAGAAAAAGAAAGATTAGTTTCTGCCCTCAAGGATTTTATAATTTAATGGGAGAAGACCACACACAATAGGAAGATGGAAAGGGAAAGGAGAACCAAGCTCTTGTTCCAGAGTTCAGATGGAAAGTGTAGTGACTTGGAGAGACCAAGTTCCACCCTCTTTGGGTTCACCCTCCAGTTATCCAGTTAGAGGGGAGGGGAGGCTGAGGATATTGGAAGAGTGGGTTGACAGTGTCAAAGATTGAAGAGAAGTCCTGAAGGATGAAGATTAAGTAAAAGCCATTACAATTGCCAAAGAAGGGACCAATGGGAGCTTTGAGCAGAGTTATTTCAATTGAATGTTGAGTTTGGAAGCCAGATGAAGGAGGCTTTTGGATTGAGAAGAGACTAAATGGAGGCATCCAGTGTCAGTGACTTTCTCAAGAAATTTTGTTGAGAAGGTAAAGAAAGTTATAGATAGTAGATAATAGGGATGATCAGATCAAGTGAAGTTTTTTTTCCCCTAAGAATATTAGAGATATGCATATGTTTGTATTAATGAAAGGAGGAGCCAGTTTATGGGGAGAGATTGGTATGAGAATGGGAATGATAGAGGAATGAAGGTGGAGAGAGCAAAGGAAGATGTTTGTGTGATTTGAGATGAGGAGACATCCCAGCAAAATGACCTCATTTTTTTGAATGTTGTATGGGGCAAATTCCTCAGTTGAATGAGTGAAGGGGGAGGTGCTGTTGAAACTTTAGGGGGTATGAAATGATTTGTAATAGTTGATATGGTGAGTGGGATAGTTAATGAATTAGGTAAGGAGGCATAAAAATGATAGACTTACTAGAAGTTTTAATAAATTATAGTATGCTAGATAGATTTATATTCCCAAGATTATGCTGGGAATATAATGAACTAACCTTCTGAGAAGCATAATTACTTTCAGATCCAAACTGAATTTTGATGGACCTTCCAAAAAGTTTTGTCCCATTAGTAGATTCCTTTCATAAGTAAATCATTATAGATGTTTATAATTCAGAAATACAAACTGCTTAGGTTTGTCATCTTTTCCTTTAAAATAAAGGCTACATCTCATTTGTGATATAACTAGTTCATAGTGAATCCAGTTACCATGGCTTCAGGTTTTTTATTTTCATTAAAGAGCATATAAATAGGAATGAAGTAGATGGATTTTGCAAAGAATTAGAGTGTGAGGGATAGTACAACATTGAATGCATTCACTGAGAGGCTGAGATAAAAGGGGCAAGTGTAGCCAGTATAGGGAAAAGAACAGAAAAGTGGAAGGATTGTAGTTTATAGTGGAGATAAGTAAGAGGATTAATAGCTATGAAGTATTGGGAAAGATGGAATGATAAAATATTATAGTGAGATAAAAGAAATTCCTGAGTTCATGACCAAGGAAATGGAACATGTATGGTTAGGGGTGTGCTAGAACTAGCTTGCCCTGGCTCTGAAGAACTTATTGTCAGATTTTAATGTGAACATTTAGATCCATGAAATTGGAAAATACTACAATCAAGGCTTGATTTATTGTTTTGTTGACTGCTGAAACTTAAAAAAGTAATGGAGAACATTAATAATTCAGTTTAACCTTATTATTATGTTGTATGTACATTTTTTAGGAGTGTGTAGCCTCTAGCAGCATAATCCAGGAGTAGTTGAGACCCTAATAAACTTTTGTGAAAGATATTGTAGAACATAAGTATTACCGATTACTTTGGACAGCTTTTACAACATTGATTTAATTTGTGACGTTTAGTTGGGAAAATTTCTTCTGTTTCCTAGGACTCACTTTTCTCATCACCAAATTAAATGAACCAACTTCCCTAAACCTTTTGGTTCTGGCATTCTGTGACAATAACTGGTACAGAGTACATCCTTAATAAGTATTTGTTAATTTTTATTATTTACTATCTAATAGTAAATTTAAAATCAGGATGACATTTTGGAGAAATGATGTTCATTTCTAGCATGGCATAGAATATCAGAAATCAAGTTTAAGAAAGATGCCTTATATGATATTTTTTCATTCATTTTTAATGAAAATTTAATTTTAGGGTTTAGGAAGTTCTTTTTGATAATTTCCTAATTTTTTTTCCTGTCAGGAAATGTTTTTTGGTTAAATTTTTCCAGTTCTCTCCACTCCCATTTTCCCCTTGTTTACATTAAAAAAAAAATCAATTTTGTATTCTTCAAATTACCCACCCAATTTTGGTAAAAAATTATATATATATATATATATATATATATATATATATATATACCATGAGAACTCATTATTATTTATTATTATGAATTTAGTGATAAATCCAGAGCTGTCTTTTTTAAGGCTTAATTAATTCTAAAATACCTAAGACTTCTACTAATGACTTTCTACAAATCACTCCATTTTGCCTTCCTCTTGCTTTTTCCTTTAAAAATGTTCTTTCTTTCTCCTTTCTGAAATTCAGATTGTAAGATTGATATGGGTTGGGGAGTGGTAGATGTTGAGGAGGAATCTCTAAATATATGTATGTATGTATATGTGTGTATATATATATATATATATATATATGCACAGAAAAGAGAGAGAAAATACACAAAACAAACATATGTATATATACACACACATACACATTCCCATACATTGTTCAGTTGGTTTCAATTGTTATCTGATTCTTTATGATTCCATTTGTGTTTTCTTGGTGAAGATTTCTTCTTCAGTTCATTTTACCGATGAGGAAATGGAGGCAAATAGGGTTAAGTGACTTGCCCAGCATCACACAGCTAGCTAGTAAGTGTCTGAACTTAAATTTGAACTCATCTTCCTGTCTCTAAGTTTAGTGGTATTTCCACTGCATTATTTGGCTGACTCATATGTATATATAAAAACACACATATACACATACAACTAACATGTATATATTATTAAATATGCATTATTATTAAGAATAATGATTATAATTTATAATGTCTAATGACCTGATATAATAATTAATATATATTATTATTAAAATCCTTCTACAATGTTTGGCTTTGGCTTTGGATCCAATGATGAATTGAGTCCAAATATACATGTTGATATATATATATATATATATATGTATTTATGTACATACATACATATACACACACACACACATATTGTGTTTGTGTGTGTGTGTGTGTGTGTGTTATATGGGTAACTAAGTGGCCCAGTAGATAGAATGACAGGCCTAGAGTCATGAAGAAGACTCTTCCTAATTTCAAATTTAAACTCAAATACGTACTAGCAGTGTGGCCATGGGGAAGCCACTTAACCCTATTTATCCCAATTTTCATTTGGTAAAATGAGCTAGAAAAGAAATGGCACACCACTCTAGTATCTCTGCCAAGGAAATTTCAAATAGGATAACAAAGAATCTGAAACAATTGAAAAATGATTAAATAAGTAAGTATAAAACCTTGCCATGATGACCAGAGCTAAATACACATATATGCATATTTGTATTTACACACAATATAATATATATATATATATATATATATATATATATATATATATATGCACACATGCATGTAGGTAAATATTTATGTGTATTTGTAACTTAGTCCTCATCTTTGTGTCAGGGTCTTAATAATTATGTAAAGAGGAGAATAGAAGCTTTTTGTGGTCAATAATCATTTTATTTGTATCCCCAGTACTATCTACTACTAGCAGAACTTTTTTCCCCATTGGATATAGGATTTCATTTGAATGGGAAACTTAGCTGGTCATATAGATGCATAGTTGGTCTGTAGTGATAGAATTATCTACGGATTGAGAGGTATTGTAATTTACCTTATGTCAGAACTCTTTCTGAGTCCAAGATCAGCTCCCTATCCATTGTCATGTTGCTTTGAATATAATAGTTGCTTAATAAGTATTTGTGGAATGAAGTTAAATTTAAAGAGGTATTATCACCTTTCCATCTGTGGTATGATCATTTTTAAAGTGATATACAAAATGGCAATTTTATTGCCCTCAATTTATATAAACATTAAAACAGTTACTTTCTGATTTTGCTTGAAAAGACAATTCTGGGATTATTTTACCTGATGACAGTACTTGGCTGGAATTTCAGTTTTAAAATCTCTATTCATTTGCACTTTTCTAAATTTAATGTCATCTTGCACTTCCTCCTATTTCCATAACCTATTCAGATTCACTTAATTTATTTTTGTATTTTCTGTGGCAGCTGCTCTGTATGTCATTCTAATTTAGTATCATTTTCAAATTTCTTCATTTCTTTTAGAATGTAATAATGATGTTGAAGATGACCTGATCTAATATCCCTCTGGCATGATCTCTACACTTCCATCAAACTATGTACAATGTCAATTTGTACAACTTGCTGTTTTTCATTGTTTCAGCCAGCTTTTATCAGTATGATACTCTTCATAGGCAAGCTAATTTAAATGAGTTTCTCAAGTAGCTTGTCATGAGATCATGTACAAAATGATACCAGAAGAGGCCAAGTACATAGTTTATGATGTGGTGCTTTCATCCCCTAATTTGATCATTTCCATAGAAAATGTATCAAAAGCTCTTGGCATGATTTTTTAAAATAATAAATTCCTAATGCTTATTATTCTTGATTTTCTTATTCTCTAGATAGCTACACATTTTTTACACTATTTGTCCCATTTTCTTAAGCACTGATTTGTCTCATTGAATACTTTAAACATTATTTTTGACTTCTGGTAGTTTTCTAATAAAAATCAAAGAATAATAATTGCTGAGGAGAAGTGGGACATTTGGTTTTCTAGGGTAATTTAGCTATTTCCATGTGTCATGCTGATAAATGAAATTTGATTTGAATTTAAATTTTCATATTCATTCAGTGGATAGAATTGCCCATTTAAAAAAAAATAGGAAGTTAATTGATTGTCCTGGTGTTAATTTATAAGCTGTCTGCCCATCTGACAATAAAGATAAATGGAAATGGTTCTTCCATTTCCTTAAAATATTTTAAAAGGTATTCCACAAGATTCAGTTTTGATTTTTTTTTAATTTAAACAAGAGAGAGCACTTGTAGAGAACTACGTTTTCCCTCCCCCTTTACGAAAGATTTTTATTAGATTGCAAGCCAGTAGTGGAATGAGAAGCTGCTCTAGGCACAACCCTTGAAAGTGAAATATAGTAATGTGAAACTAATGTCTCAAATTAAGTCCTCTCAATTTATAACTTGCAATGCTAGTTAGAGAGCAAAGATACATACAGTTTTGGTCTTATGGCTTTTTATTTTATTTTGGTGTTTTCTGGCTCATTTTTCTTAGAAATTTGAAAAGCTTCAATTAAAATAACTTGAAAGAAGCAATGCTGAAGGATCATTCAGTTATTTGATTAGTGCAAACTCTGGATTCTGTCCCTTCCCTTTAGAATTTGAAGACCTCTGGAGAGAAGAAACAACCTTGAGTGTAGGTCATATTATACAGAGAGTTAATCTTTCAGGTTTTATTAAATTGTACCTTAGTTACTCAGATGAAGCAGAGACTTTTCTTGTTTAACAACATGTGTTTTATATTAATTGAGGAGATACCATTCTTGGAGAGACCATTTTGAAGACTTTGATGAATCAAAACCTGATATACTCTGGAGACTTCATGCTAAGAGCTAGAGATTCCTTCCTTTATATTAGAGTAGAAAAATCAGGACAGCTGTTATCCTGCCCCAGGAAAAATCTGAGTAAAGGAATTTCAGAAATAGCCATTGTG
Source organism: Sarcophilus harrisii (assembly GCF_902635505.1). Lineage (NCBI taxonomy): Eukaryota > Metazoa > Chordata > Mammalia > Dasyuromorphia > Dasyuridae > Sarcophilus > Sarcophilus harrisii. The sequence continues at coordinate 478,907,489 of NC_045426.1, forward strand.
GGAAAACTCAGGATTCCTCTCAGAAAATCTATTATCATTTAAAGCTTAGATGAAAGATGAAATTGATTAGCTGTGTGAAGGAAATTCATAATAAGCTACTTAGAGATTAAGATTAATTATTACCATGGAAAGAAGAATGACAGAAATGAAGTTTAAGTGGTGTAACATGTCTTGAAATAGATTACTTATTTTTTACCTTGTAAATAATGAAAATCTAAATTAAGTTTATTAACAGTGTCAGAGGTAATTTTTTGACTACTTGGTTAGTTTGGTCACCAATTGGAAAGTTTTTTGGGAAGATATCTATGAAACTTGATATAGGTAGATAAGATGTTGGCTGACCAGAAGTATTTCATTAATGACTTACAGTGGAAACAAACAGGAGGAAGCAAGAATGATGTTGAGCCTAGGACAAGATAACAGGAAGACCCAAGCCCCCAAAAAAGATAGGGCATGGTACATAGTTAATAAACATTTATTACTTTACATATTAGTCATGCACTGATGGGGATATATAAGCAAAAAAACAAAAAAAAATCAATCCCAGCTCTCAAGGAATTTTAATAATCTAATGGGGTAAATAAGCAAAGAAACATGTATAAACAATCTATATACAGGAAATAATTAAAAGAAGGAAGAAACTAGTTGTAAGAAACAATGGGAAGAGTTTCTTGTAGAAAAGAAGATTTTAGCTGGAACTTAAAGGAAGTCAAGGAAGACAGTAGGTGGAGATGAGAAAGGAGAATATTTCAGACATGGAGGACAGCCAGAGGAAATTCCCAGAACCAAGAGATGGGATGTCTTGTTCATGAAACAGCAAGGAGGCTAGTGTTACTGGACTGAAAAATATTTTTTTGGGGGGTGATAAGATGTTAGGAGATTACAAAGGTAGGAGGAAGCTATGTTTCAAAGGGCTTTGAATGCCAAACAGTATATTTTTTTTTACTTTGGAGGCTCTAGAGTTTTTTGAGTCAGGAATGGATGGGTTACATAACAAGACCTGTGCCTTAAAAATTAATTTGGTGGCTGAATGGAGGATGGCTTGGAGTAGAATATAAATTGTAATATATTTACATTTATACATGTTGTTCCCTACTGCAAAATTTTAATTTACAAGTGAAGCCTATATCATATGTAAAGTTGATTATGGCAGAAAGTACTTGAGTGATTTGAAATGAGGAAGAGAGTAGAAGAGGCAAGCAGATCTACCTGTAGGATATTGCAATAATTAAAAGTGCATGAAAATGGTGGTAGTATCCAGGAGAGAAGGAAGTGTATTTGAGGGTTGCTATAAAAGTGAAATTGACTTTGACAACAGATTGGACATGGTGGATAAGAGATAATGAGGAGTCAAGGATGACAATTAGGGTTGCTAACCTGAGGGTTTGAGAGGATACAGTTCTCTCTACACTAATAAGAAAGTTAAAAGGAGCAGAATGGTTTATCAAATTCAAGATGTCTGAAAGGCACTTGAAGATATGAGATTGGAGGTCAGCAGAAAGATTGGATCAGGAAAAAGAAATTTAAGAATCATCAGCATAGAAATAGTAATTAAATCCATTAAATCTGTTGGGACAGCAGTGGATGGTACTCGGTTTGAAGACAGAAAGACGAGTTCAAATCTAATCCAGGTATGTACTAGCTGAATGACCCTAGATAAATCACTTAAATTCTGTTTGACTTAGTTTCATCATCTGTCAAGTGAGGATGATAATAATAGCACCTATTTCTCAGGAGTTTTGTGAAGGTCAAATGAAATAATATTTCTAAAGTCCAGTGCTTACTACATAGTAGACTCCATAGAAATGTTTGTAATGGTCATTATGATTACTATTGTGCTTTATATTCTCAAATGAAATAGTATACTGAGAGAAGAAAAACTAGACCATCACCTTTTGGGACACCTACATAATTTCATTTACAATCCAGCAAAGGACACTGAGTGAAAGAAGTCTGATAGAAGGAGAATCAGGAAGGAGTGATATTCTGAAAATCTAGAGAGAAGAGAGTATTGAGGAGAAGAGGGTGACAAACAATATGAGAAGTCAAGAAAAGTGATGATTGAGGAAAAACATTGGATTTGGGAATTTAGAGAGTAACTTTGGAGAGATTCATTTGGGGAGGATTATGAAGATGGAAGCTGGATTGCAAGGGGGTGAAAAGAGAGACAGTAGAGGAGTCAATTGTAGAAAGTCTTTTCAAGTAGGCAGGAAAAATAGGACATGATAATGATTAGGGATGAGGGATCAAGTGAAGTTTTTGAGGATGTTGAAGTCTTTATTATTTTTTTTTTTTGTATTTTTATTGTAGGAAAGGAAGGTGCCAAAAAAAAAAAAATTAAAAAAGAGAGAGAGATTGAAGAAAAGTGATAATGTGAGGAAGACAGAGGGAGCCATCTGTTGAAAGAGATGGGATAGAATGGAATTTCTTGAAAAGATAGCAGAATTAGCCTTGGTAAGGATTAAGACCCCTTTATCATGTGAGACAATATTGAAAGAAAGATTACGGCAGAAAGTACTTGAGTGATTTGAAATGAGGAAGAGAGTAGAAGAGGTAGATCACACTGAATGGCTTTATTTTCTCTGTAAAATATGAGACAAAATTGATGAGATTAGGGGGAATCTTGGGAAGCTTGAGGAATGAAGACAATGATGAGCCACTGTGGAAGATTGAAAAGAAAACTGATAAGGGAGGCATAGTGAGATTGCCTAGCAGCCATGAGGCTGAGATTATGTAACATAAATTTGTGATGTACTCAATCAGAACAGTTACATGATTTTTTCCACTTTTGTTCAGCAGCATATTTGAAAGAATGAAGGTGGTGAATGTTGAGAACCATCCAAGGCTAAGACATGGCAGGGTAAAATTGGTGACATAATGGCTAAGGATTCAAAAGAAAACATGTAGGGTTGAATTGGTTAACCAAACTTTCAAGATAAGGAAAAGAGGATAGAATGGTAAGTGAGGAAGAGATGGTCTGGGAGAGAACTAAGGGGACATGTAATTAGAGGTCCACAATTAGTGTGGATGAAGAGTATGGTTAAGTATTAGAAGGTAGGGGAAGAAAGGGAAAGCCAGCAGATTAGGGTGAGATAATGGAACTTTGGAACTTTGGAATTCTTGAACATGGATGTAGAGTATTAGTGAGTGATGGCAAGATTAGGGTATTACCTACTTTGTGTATACTTGAGGTGGAGTGGAAGAATAGGTTTTGGGAAGTGAGATGGTAGAAGAACTGGATGATTAAAATATCCAAAAGAGTGTTAATAAGCATGTAGAAGTCACCTAATATAAATGAAGGAGCTTGGGAGAAGAGAGCAATTGTGAGGTTAGCTAAACCACCTATGTTAGAGCAGAATGCTGATAACTCTAATGTTCTTTTTGCTTGGAATGCTCTTCCTTTTCACTTATTTCTTTTTCTTTTTTTACTTTACTTCAAGACCTTGATCAGATGCCTTATATTTTCCCAATTTGCTTTTTTTTTTTTTAAAGAATGTTACTTGTTTACATAAATTCTTTATTTTGCATTATCAATCAATTATGCTTCCTATAACATTTCCAACTGAATTAATTTCAATAAATGATATAAATGACCTGTTATGTGATAAATACTATGCTAAGTATTAAGAATACAAAGAGAAAAACAGAATAATCCCTTCCCTTAAGGAGCTAATTTCCTACTGTATGGGAGTGGGGAGCAAGGCAGAATTATTCAGCTCTTATTTATCCTTTATTTATCTTTACCAAGGAGGTTAATCTTTGGATTAAAAAAGGATAGTATAAAAAAAGAGTTATAGGGAATTGAAATCCAAGATAAGTAGAAAGATAGTAAGAAAATACCAATTAAATTATTGGTGAGGTGATGGCATGGCACTACCTATATTAATACATTTAGTACTATACCATTTCAGTTATTGAAAGGGCTATTTTATAAAATGGGAGAATATAATAACCAACATCATGTAGATGAGAAATGGTCTGGAGTCTCAAGGAAACAAGGAAAATAAATGAGTAAAAGTGCAAAAGAAAAGATTAAAGCATCCATTACTAAATTTTAAACTATTTTACCAAATCAGTAAAAGCATCAATAGAAGAAAAATAGTAGAGATAGAAAATATATCAAATATCAATAACAATCTAATACCCAAACATATAAGAAATTGATTCAAATTTTTTTTAACATCAAGAGATATACTAGGCACTTAAATTATTATTGGCTGTTTGAATGATGAGGTTTTACAAGATGTTCCTTTGTTCAAATGACCTTATGATTTTTGTATCAATTTTCAGACTATTATAGAGCTATATGGAAAAGATCTTTAACCATTTAGAAGAATTTTTCCTAACCATTCACCCAAGAAAATAGCAGGCACTTATATGTGTAACATATAGAGTATATGTATTGATTTATATTTATGTTTGCTTGCATATACTTGTGTATATATATATATATATATATATACACACACACAAAGATACACATTTATATACATGAACTATCTGTAGATATGCATATATTTATATATTTTATATATATATTATGTATACATACATAATATACACATATTATGTATATATGAAACTTTTAATTGCATAATATATGCATATATAATAAATGCATAATAAGTTGAGCCCATATTTAGGTATGAGCAGGAAATTTGGCTGGCATGTTTTCAGAAATTTGCAAAGTTCCTTTAATAATCCCCAATTTTCCCTGAAGCAAAACACCCCTTTTTAATACTAGTTTAATACCTGTGTTGTTGTATGTCTCTAAGTTGTGGAGTACAGTAACCTTTAAGGGAATAAGAATAAGTATCACATAGAGGGCAATGAAGATGTGATGGATGTGTCTGAGTATACTGCAAAACATATGGAAGGTAAAGGAAGCAAGCATTTATTAAGTCATTATGTGCCACCTGCTGTGATAAATGCTATACAAATATTAGCTCATTTAAGCTTCACAACAGCCCTGTGAAATAGATAGGTGTTATTAATATACCTGTTTTACAGATAGGGAAGCTGAATGTGAGAGGTTAAGTGGTTTGCCTGATGTCACACAGCTAGTAGTGTCTGAGACCTGATATAAATTCAGGTTTCCTGACTCCAGACCAGTATTCTTTGTGTGTGTGTGTGTGTGTGTGTGTGTGTGTGTGTGTGTATGTGAGACAGAGAGAGAGGGGGAGAGAGAGCGAGAGAGAAAGAGAGACTTAGAAAAAAGTTGGAATAAAGGATTTCCTCTGGGAAATATGAGAATGCAAAAGGAGATGAACTAGTTATAAGGCAAGGCTAAGGTAGATAACTCAAGTATTTGCACTAGTATTGTTTTAGTATCAGAAGAAAAAGAAGTCCCACAGTATATTAAATGGTCCCCCTGTGATGAATCTGTGGGAGTCCCTGTACAAGAAGTAAATCGGATGGGCAGGCATGGCTGAGTTGTAATCTGCCTCAATGGGTGGAATATTCAAATCAATAAAAATGCAGATATTTTTAATTATTCGAGAATAAGAAAAAAAATCCCTGATATTTAGAATTATCTTGAAATAGAAAAGTCTAGTTTGATTGTATGTTGTATATTTTTATTCTTCTCAATTTTTCCATCTAGTTTTGTCCTTTTTTTTTTTTTTAACCTTTGTTCTGCTAAGTTGTTGGTCTGAGTGTTATAAACAGTTGATTCAGAAATGACTCCTATTGATAACCAATCATTTCCTTTCATGACAAAGTCAATTTCATTTTTCATAATAATGTTTGGTACATAGCATGTCCAGGGTGTTTTAATTTTTCTTGAAAAAATAAGAGAATTTATTTCTTAAATTTGAACCATATTTTCCAAAACATTTTTACTTAAAGTCACCAAGACTCAGATATCTACAATAGTGTTGAACATATCATGTTCATCATACATTTTCTTTCCTTCTCCTTCCCTTTCTTCCTCTACTCTGTCTCTGCCTCTCTCCCTCTTCTTTTTTCTTCTCTATGTTTCCTTCCTTCTCTGCAAAAGATATTGACACATATATTCATTTTCTTCAGGGTGGTTGTTTTTGCTAATGGTCACTGTAAAGTGAGATGCTCCAGTTTCCAATGTAATGATATTTCTTTTTGCCTTTGGCTACAATGAAACCAGCCATGCTTATTCCTAGACTTGTCTCTTTGAAAATAACTTTAAAGTCATCTTTTCATTCATTTGCAACTTGTTCAGTTTAATTCAATGCATTACTACTTAATCCATTAATTAAATGATTACTGTATATAAGACATTCTATTAAACACTGGAAATACAAAGATAAAAGCAAAACTAGTGCGCATTCTAAGTAGCTTACATTCTATTGGATGTGTGTGTGTGTGTGTGTGTATAAAATGCCACTAACACTACCCCTCCTCTCAGCCACACATACATGTTTGATTTTATTCACAGCAAGAATGACAAGAATTATCTTGTTCCCTATTCTGATTTCTTTTTTTTTTCTTCTTTTTCTTATTGCTCTTGTTAGGATTTCCAATACAATCTTGAATAATATAGTGACAGTGACTATCCTTAGATTTCATACCTGATTTTACTGGGAAGCCTTTTTGTTTATCCCCATTACAAATAATGCTTGCTGATGATTTTAGATGTATGCATTTAAAAAAAATCAATTGTAAGGAAAAATCCATTTATATTTACAGTTCGAATTATTTTTTTAAAAATAGAAATGAGTGTCAATATTAATATGGATCATTTTCTCACAGAGTATATTTAATTATTAATTATTGAACAGAGATCTCATACTTAGAGCACCAACATTTCATTACTATTTATAGAAAACTGTGTGATTTTCAGAATCATTTGTCTCCTTTCCCACCACTTTTCTAGCTTCCTTTTAGAAATAGAGATCAGATAAGAAGGTGGGTCCATTTTGTTTTTTTCTTTGTGTCATGAGCTGCCTTGGTCAAAAAATTCACTTTTTGTTGTCAGATATATTGATGATGATCCTCTCTGTTCTCTGCCCAATCCCTGAATAGTTAAGGTCAGTGGCCCTCTTGTCCAACTCACACTGAAAAGTAATACTATCCATCAGAATCATCTATTATCTGCTTAAAGCTTTCCAACAAAGAACAGTCTATCACTTTTTAAGGCAGCCCTTTCAATTTTTAAACAGTCTAATTGTTAGGGCATTTTCCCTTACATCAAATCTAAATTTGTCCCTTTGTAACTTCCTCCTACTGTCCTTGGTTCTAGCAGAACAAATCTTAATTCTTTTTCACTTATGCTTTACAGATACTTGAAAACAAGTCTCCTATTTCCTTTGAGATTTCTACTCTACAAAATGAATATCCTCAATTTCTTCTATTAATCTTCTTAAGATATGAATTTAAAACCCTTCAATTTATCAGTCCTTTTTTTTCATTTCTAACTTTTTTATCGATACATTTTGTTTTCACATAATATTCATTTATAAATGCATTTCTTTTCCCTTTCCTACAAGTATTCCTTTGTCCCCCCAAAAAAAATTAACAGGAAAAAACCCAAGAAAATTAAATTATCATACTCATAATTTTTCGCCCTCTCACCTGTCACAATAGTGATATTAAATAAGAAATCTGTCATCTGTTTCTATTTATTTTACTCTGAACAGTTCATATAAGGATTTCCATGTTTTTTTGAAATCTCTTTTACCATATTTTTAATAGCACCATAGTATTCTATTATATTTATATATCATAATTTATTTAGTATTGTGCATTGATGGGCACTCCCTTAGTTTCCAGTTTTATTTTTTATTTTTTTATTTTTGGGGTTTTTTTGGCCAATACCACAACCACCACAACCAAGCTGCTTGAAACAGCTTTTGAATATCTAGGACTTTTTCCCTCTACCTTTGGTCTCTTTGGGGCACAGGTGTAGTAGTAGTGATATATATATATATATATATATATATATATATATATATATATATATATATATAACATTGTCCTACAGTTGTGGTCTAATAAGGGTGCAAAATAAAGCAACTACAACTTCTTTATTGCTGGAAGCAATGTCTCAATTGAATCCAAGATTGCATTAGTTATTTTGGCTTTCAGATAATCCTTGTAATTCATATTGTTCAGATCTCTTTTTTTTTTTTTTTTATTCAGACAAATTGATATCTAATCAGCCTTTTGTTTGTCAATCTGATTAAAAAAATTCAAGAGTTTACATTTATTTCTATTGAATTTCAGTTCCAACTAATATTTATTCTGTCAGGATCTTTTTGGATCCTTTCATCTATGTTTTTTAGCTTTCCTTTCCAACCTTATATCATTTTTAAAATTGAGCATGCATTTATGCAAGCTACTGAAAAAATATTATATATTAGTTAGTATAGTCTGTTTTTTGTAATATAAGCTTAGTCTATCACTGGGACTACACAACATTTTTCTCACTTGGTATATTCTAAAAGTGCTTGTTTCTCCTTGATATATCCTTCCATAACAGGGTCATGCCCATTATGAGCAATAGTGCTAAGACTTTTTTTTCCACAGTCAGTAATATATTTACATTTACAAGTGAAACCTTTATCATATGTAAAAATAGCTTTAGCCATACTTGTTATGACCAATGTCCCCTGCTTTTACATTCTTTTTTGATGTTCACAGGTACTAACATAGATTCAGTTGCTGTGACTAATTAGGGGAATGAAACTACTATTGATCTCCTCAACCTTTCCTACTTTACTCATAAGCATTCTCAATGGGAAAGATGAAACAACACTTACCCATTTTACCCCCTACCTTTTCTGCTCCTCTGGAGCACTAGAATAGCATTTTTCTTTAAATGTTACTGAAGGTCTTTTCTAAACATTTTCCCTGAGAGCCCTCTGCCTTAGTAGGTACCCCTTGTTATGGAATGTTTAGAGGGAGAATTCCATTGACAATTTTGAGAAGAATTACTATCTTTGAAGAGGAGCATGGAGGGAAGGAAAGGGTAAAAGCAGTTAGTTGGCTAAATGGATAGAACAATAAACTTGGAATCAGAAAAATCTGACTAGGAATTTGAACATTTACTAGCTATTTGAACCAGGGTAAATCAGCTGGCTTCTGTCTTCTTCAGTTTCTGTAAAATGGGGATGATAATAATAATACCTAACTTTCAGCATATTGTAAGAATTAAATGGGATATTATATGTAAAATATTTTGTAAACCTTAAAACAATATACAGTATTAACTATCATTATTGTTCCTGGTAGTTCCAGTTGCAATTCCATTAGAAATCATGTCACTGGGGAGATTTATTTTACTTTACTAGTTCAAAATTTCTGTGATTTCATTGAAGTGTCAGTACTTTCTCCATCAACAGAGATATTTGGTAATCTTTATTCCTTAATCAAGATAGACCACAGAGTTCTGAAGTTCACATACCTAATATACTTTAGCTATACTATACATCTTCTGCTAAAGTCCTGCTACAAAGATAACATAGGATGGTGATGACCTAGTTTTTTAAAGACTTTCAGGGGAGAATAAGCTTTGGGATGTTCTAACAAAATATGTACAAAATATGAGTGCAAAGCAACATAGCTAAAGTCAAAGGTGAAATCTGATCACCAATCAATAAATTCCTTGTCACAATAAGCAATGACCTTTTGGTATAATTTCAAATAATTCCGTAATAATTAAACCATTTTATATGTAAATTGATTATATTTGAGGACTTGTTTTCTCATAATCTCTGCAATAATTGTTATTCCTCCTCCCATTTAATTTTTTTGTCATTTTTGTCAATCTGAATAGGTGTAATATGGAGAGTCAGAGGGTTTGAAATCATTTCTGCTCTTTATAATATTTTTTTTTATTTTAAATTGAATGTGTCACTCAACATTAATGATATGTCAAATACTCTCCATGGTTCTTTCTATTTTCTGTTTGGTCACTTGAACCATCTAAAACTATGGTGTCCCATGCTTTATAGCCACATAGCATTTTGGAGAGAATATTAGTTTTTAAGGAGAAATGGTCTTCTGTGGCAGTAAGTAGTTTAGGATAAATCAGTACCCTGTTATATTTTTTAATAGTGATCTAGAATGATTTTCTTTCTCATATGAGGTAATAATATGGGAAAGAGTGATGGAAATGAATCAGGAGAGTTTTTGATTCAAATCTTACCTCTGACATTTCATAGTAGTGTTATCATGGGTAAGAAGAGACTTTTTTTTTTTTCAGTTTAAGGAAGATAAAAATATTGTAGTACCTTACAAGTTTGTTTGAAGGGTCAAATAGGATAAAGGATTGTGTAAATGTTAATAGTTGTCATATATAAACTGCAAATTACACCATTAAGTAATTGTTTTCCATAGTTATTTAGTGTGCCCTCCATGTCCTTTGTCTACGTTATATCAATACCTATGTAAATACATTAGGTATCCTTCAATGCCTGAGTCCCTTCCCTATAAAGATTTTCCCAACTCTTCCCAGTAACATTTTAATGGTTCTCATTCATGACTACATTCAAGTGATACTTGTTTTTCATGCAACTGATTTTACTTATATTTTGCCTCCTAGTCTTTATTTCATATGTCCCTTCTCCCAATAAAATTGCAAGCTCTTGAAGATACCCTTTATCATATGCTTGTTTTAAATTCTCCAAGGTATAAAAAATATAGTTGATGTTTAATAAATATTTCTTAAAATTCACTTATTCTCAGGAGTAGAATTAATGTAGTATGAATCATATTTTGCTGAGCTAAACAGAATTTTAAAAATTAACAAGATGATTTTCCTATGGTAAATTTGGAAAACTAGGTTTTGCTAATAGGATTTATTGTAATAAATTTGAGGCTCAAAAGCCCTCTTGAATATGAAAATTTAAAATTATTTACATATTTTTAAAAATTCTAGCCTTTCTGCTGCCCAATAACAAAAATTCATATTGTTGATTCCTATATTAAGTAAAAATGTAGCAAGGGACCTTTGAAATAATTCACATTATGAAAGTTGGTTTGAGTTACTTTTAATTCTTTTTTTTTTTTTTTTTGCCTCAAGTAATTACCAGAATTGGAAAGGATAACCTTATTATTCATATGAATGCTGAATGATTTATGAGAGAAGCATCTTTATTCATAAGAATATACAGGAGTGCAGAAAACTCCCCTTATAGTTTTAATTTGATTTGTATGAGGAAGCTGTAAGTTAATTTTCTTGAAGATGGGCTTGCCATTTTCATGAAACCATGAAATGTAACATTTAATGCATCTTAATTCTAGCCTATTGGGTGAAATACAGAAATGAACTAAGGGACACACACAAAAAAGATTATGATTCAAAGGGGGATATTTGAAAGAGAGCTAATTGAAATTATTGTAGATCTGTGCAGTAGCTAAGTGATGTTCAAAAATGATTTGTCTTTTTCTTGATTTTAATCTGTACTATTTCACATGGATGCTAGGTTTTGTCCAGAAACGAGCTTTTTAAGAGATTGACCATTTTTTTCTGAATGTTTCTAGAACAGTTAGTTGAAAGAAACAGCCAAATTTTCCTGTGAAGTTCTTTTAAGTGTCAAAATGGGATTCATTTCCACCTTTTGTCATACTATTAGGGCTGAGTTTTATTGCAAAATCTAATAAAATTGTTATTTAATTTGTGATTTAGTTGGGTAAAGAGACATTATCAATACTTACTAAGAGCTCTTTTCACTATTGTTGCCTTTCTTCTAAATAGAAACAGTTTCACCAGAATTATGAAGGTAGAAGCTGAATTACAAGGAATAGTCAGAAACTCAGTCAACAAATATTTATTATATGCTTACTATTTTATTTGCAAGGTACTGCGCTAATCTCAATGGGGATGAGACAAAACCAGTCCTTGACCTGAAGGAGTAAACATTCTAAGGAAGAAGGCAACATACAGAGTAAACTAGAAGTACAAACTTCTCTTTTTATATTAAATGACACTATTAATTTTGACTCTACATAAAGAATTCTGAAAGAAAAGAGGACCTAACTACTTCAAGATTTTTTTAAGTTCAAAAACTAGTTGAGAATAATATTGCTTATCATTGTCAGATATATGAGGGGAAAAAAAAAGAGTATTGTCCAGCTATCTCTTGATACCTTCATATAAAAAAAAAAAGTGCAGAAAACTACAGTGTTAAAGGCTAAATAAATGTCATAGGTGGGGAAGAGGCAACATCTATGTTAATTTTATTGTACAATACAATACATACTTTATTATTAACTTCCCTTTTCATTTCACAATTCTGTTTATTATCATGGACCAGTATTTAATATGTCAGCATTTTAGTACATTTTATGACTTGTGTAAAGGTATTCTTTTGTCTATGTCTTTGTTATATTGCCTAATTGAAGTGGATAGTTGGAGGCAAATTCTAAATATTTAGAAATCATCTCTTATTGAGATCTCTAGAATTATTCATTTATGAAAAGTGAAAAACTATAATATATGAGGGAATTTACATTCATTAGATGGGAAGGTGAGAAGTGGGAAAGACTTCTTTCCCACAGAAAGTGGGATTTGATTTGACACCTAATGCCAAAAGGCATAGGTAAAGAGGGAGAGCAAGATAGAATAACTATTTTAAAACAAACAAACAAAAACAAAAAACCAAAAACAAAACAGTAGGGATTAGGGAGGGGGGGAACAACAAAAAAAGGGCTTTGGTCACTGGATTAAATAGAGAAGATATAGAAAAGACTAGAAGAGTAGAAAAAAGCTAGGTTATAAAGCTTAAAAAGCCAATCAGGTCCTGAATGATGGGTGTGGTGGGCAGAGAGAAACTGAAGAACTGATAAAAATTATTCCCTGAGGTAGGCAGAAAGAAAGTTCTGATAATTGAGCTCAGTTTAGTTCCCTAGCCCTACCCTCAGGAGGTAATCCAGTTAGAAATCCAAGTTACTGAAGTCCCTGAGGCTAAATTTTCCCTATAAAATAATTTGATTTGTTAATTTGGGTATTTAATTATTTTTAGCTATTCATTTTATTTTAAATTTTCAAATTTGTTGTGATTTGAATATATTAGTTCATCAAAAAATATGTTAACTTCTTTGGCATTTTAAAATCAATTTTCTGTTGCTCTTTTCCCAAACAAAATGAAACAAACAACAAATAAACAAGAAAAGAAAATTGATTTTTATTTTTGAGTTTCTTTTCTAAGGTTATCAATGATTTATTTTCTACTCTCTTTTAAAATTTCAAGCTCAGTTTCTTTTTCTATTTTGTTTATATAATTTATATAATTTTTCATTTTCTTTTTGGACTTGCTTTATCTGGATCCCCAAATTTTTGGTTCATTATTTTCATCATCATTTTTCATCATCTTTAATATCCATTTCTATTGCAGAAGATACAATGAAAGGCTAAAACAATGCTTTGTTTTAAGGAGTTCACATTCTAATGGAGGAAATATTATGCAAACAACTATGTATATAAAAGATACACATTAAGTAATTTGGAGGTAATTTCAAAAGGAAGGCATCAGCAGTGAGAGGGATAAGAAAGAATCATCTCTTTCTCAGTTAGTATTGAGGTGAATATAGAAAGGAGCCAGGGAAACTAGGTGACAAAAAGGATAGAATTTTAGGCATGGGGGGAGGTCTATAAAATAACTAGTGAAAATATCTAGTGAAAATGCCTAGAAGCAGAAGATGGAGTGTAATGTGAGAAATAGTAAGGAAACTAATCGTATTGGATGGTAGAGTACATTGAAGCGAGTAAAATGTAAGAACATGGAAGTAGGAAGGAAGGTTCTGAATGACTAAAGAAAAAAGAGCATTTCATATTTGATGCTGAAGGTAATATAGATCCAATAGAGTTTATAGAAGAGTGGGTGATGTAGTGAGATTTGAACTTTAGGAAAATCAGTCTGTAATGCAGTTGGTCAATAACATTTATTGGGCATCTCCATGTAGATTATTAGCAGCAAAGCATTCTGATCTTGTATTGGTCTGATCAGCCACAGTTGGGCACACTGTAACTCAACTCTTAACACAGTGATGTCATTTTGGTCCTCTTAGAGAAAGAAGGACAACAATCAACCAACCAGACATCTTTTATATGTCAGCCACGTTCCTGGTGCTGAGAACACAAATATGAAAAAGACAGTTCCTTCCCTCAAAGAGCATGCATTCTAATTGGAGAAGACATCTATGCATATATGCACCATTTAGTAAATATGCCTTTAATATTTTTTCATTTTCTATAATGACTTTAAACTTTTAGCTTTATCACTTTTACTGTGGCCTTATCTGAGTTGATGATGTAACTCCTGCTTCTTTAGATTCACCTCAAGCAAAATGAATTTTATTCTGTCCCCTTTGCTTTAATTTTTTTTTTTTGTAGCAGCATACAACAAATTGTTGACTTTGCTTTATTAATTTCTTTAAAAATTTTTTTCTTGGATAATTTAATCCATTTATATTCATGCTTATAGTTGTCAACTTTGCATAAATATATGCAAAATATGCCTGTATTTCTGCTTTCATCTATGTTTCTATTTATATATTTTTTCTGTGTTCCTTAACTTGTTCTCCACCTCCTCTTTTTAATGTCAGCACTTCATCTCTCTCTTTTGTTTTGCTTACACTATTCCTAATCCAGTTTCCACTCTTCTGTCTTTCTATTACTGTGCCCAATCCCAGATTCCTTGAGTTTACATTTTTTTGTTATTCTTTGTCTTTTGTTTTACTGTTTTCTTATTCCGTTTAGAAGAGATACCTAAGCTTCTCTGTTCCTTATCACTGAAGAGTTCTATTGGATTGATAGCAATTTGTAATGTCCCTTTCTCTTATCATTATTTTTATTATTATTTCATGGATTTTCTAGAATTTATTTTCCATGAAATCATTAAAGTGCAATGGGAATTGTTCTGTAATTCTAATCTTGGGACAGTAGAAAGAGCCTAAATCTGCTATTTTCTATTTCTATCATAGCTTTTAATATCAAGCCACTCTCTTTTTGAACTTATAAATACTTCTTCACATGTACTTTCTTCAGTATTTGGTCTTATTGCCATTTTGTTTTTCCATATTGATTTTATTATGATTTTATTCAGTTAAATGAATAACAGTATTTTGAATGGTGGTGATTAATTCTGTATTGTAATTTTTTTGCCACATTCTACTTATGCATAAGTATTGAATAATTTATTTTTAGTCCTTTCAGTTATCATGATTTAATAATTGTCCTTATATTATGTATTTTAGATACATTAATTAAATATTAAATGGATTTTATTATTAAAAGTGGAGTTTCTTTGTCATGTTTTATTTATCATTATTGCTAGTTAATAGAATACATATAATTTTGGGGGGGCTGTTCTTTTATCCTGCAAATTTGCTGAACTCACTTATTGTCTCCATATAAGTTTTTGTTGAAACTAAAATTATACATAAATGCGTGCATGAACACACACACACACTTTATCTATAAAAGTAATATTTGACTTCACTTCCAATGCTGTTTAATAACTTTTCCTTGTTTTGTTATTGTTGAGATTTCCAATATTAAATCAAAATGTTGAAAGCACTCATTTTTTCAAAATTGTACATGTGAAAAAAAATAAGATTGTATATATGTTTAGAGATAATGCTTCTTAAATCTCTATATTATTTATTATGTTAGTTCTTAACATTTGTAGAGTTCCAAGGAAAAAATATTCTTTTCTCATCTTTTTTAGTCTGTATTAAATTATTTAAAGATTCTTCCCTCATTATTGATATAATAATTTTTGACAGTCTCTTTTTTATACATTTTATTACATCAATAGTATTTGTGGCATAATATAATGCATGATTGAATTTAATTAGCTAATATTTTATTTAAACTTTTCATATCTATTATATTTATTAGGGAAATAATTTCATTTTTAATGTTAACTTTATTAGTTAAGATCTACAGTATATTTGGCTCATAAAAGGTAATAGATTGTATATAATTTTTCTCATATTATAAAGAATCGGTAGTGTATTTATTTTTATAATGTTTGAAATAAATCTGTTGAAAATCTATCTGGGACAGGAGGGCTTTTTAAAAGGGAGATTCTTTAATGAGTTGTCTTATTATTTTTTTAAATATTGCTTTATTGACTTTTGTCAATAAATGTTGGGCAATTTATGTATTTAACCTTTTTTTTCTCTTTCCTTTAAGGCCCCTAATTTTTTTTAAAAGAAATATATGTGTGTGTGTGTGTGTGTGTGTGTGTGTGTGTGTGTATTCATATGTATATACTAAAAAATACTTAAACATTTTCTTGATTTTTTTTTTTGTTCTGATTTTTCTTTGTGGTTTTGTTGATTTCTATTTGCACGCTCCTTAAAAAAATAATTTTGTTAATTATTATGTTTTAGTGACCTATTCAGCAATTTTTAGATTTAGTTCAATTATCCTTTAATTTTATTTTTTTTGTTTTTAATTTTTTTCTTTCATTTTACTTTTCTTTTTATATTTTTTTCTGTTTCTCTTGCTTAAGTTAATTTTTGTTCTTTTTCCCCTTTTAATATTGTATAAAATAATGCCTTCCTCATATAAATTTGTACCTAAAAACAGATTTACTTAGCCGACTGATTTTGCTTTTGACATATGGTATGATTTAATCATATTTTAAATATTCTATGATTATTTTTCTGGTGTCTTTTTCAACCCAAATATTGTTTAATTAATTTTCTCCTGTAGGCAGACTGTAGGCAGTCTTGCATTTGTCTCATATTGTTGTTATTTAGTTCCTTTTTTTCTTTCACTGTGGCCTAGAAGTGTAACAACATAATTTTTGATTGTTATCAATCCTTTCTGTGACTATTTTGGGTTTAATGTTCTGTGTGGATTAAAAAAATTGTGATTTCTCTACTGGTATGTAGTTTTCTTTATTTTAAATGTGAACTTAATGGAGTAAAGTTTAGGTCTTTAATTTCACTTCATATTACAATATCAGAGTGTTGACATTCTCTTGTTCTCCAATTTTGTTAATTTTTAGTCTATTTCTATTTACATTTCTATTAATTTTAAAAAATTAATTGAGCTGTCAAATTATTTTGTCTAAATAAATTGAATATAGTAATTCCGTTATTCATTATTCATTTGACCATTATGTAATACAACTGTCTCTTTCCATTTATTTAAGTTTAATTTTACTTTATTATGACCTATTCCTTTTCATTTGAAGTTTCATCACATATTTCAATGGTACTTTAAATTTTCATTTATCAGTCTCCATTTTAAATGTATTTCTTATAAACAACAATGATAGATTCTTTTTGATCTATTCTTTAATTCTTAATTTAATCCAGATCTGTCATATTTACTGTTAAAAGCAATTCATTTTCTGTTTTCTGTCATTTTGCAATTTTTTATTGCTTTTGTTAATACTAGGAAGAGTGAAATCCATATTAATTTTCCCTAATTATCCCAATGTTTGTAACTAAGAAATAAAACATGATTCAGTTATATTTTGAACCATTAATTATTATATTCACTTGTGGTTTGGAGTCATTATTATTATGGATAAGGCAGTTTTGCCTTTCTAATGACCAGTTCCTTTCCTTCTATCCCTTTTATTTGTTGTTTTGTTTCTGATTTTTGGTAAATACCTCTTTGCTAGTAAATGGGCATAACTTTATTGTTGATCATAGTACATTTTTATCCCAAATATGAGTTTTCATTATACTACATTTGAGAAAGAATAGTTTCATGATGCTCTGTTTGCATAGATTCTGGATAATGGATGATGTATGGGTGTGTGTTTGCTACTATGCTTTTTAGCCTGATATTTTCTATGATATTATTGGATACTTTCAGTGAGTATAAAAATGACATCAAGATGAGCTGCCATAATGACAATAAGTTATTTAACTTGTAAAGGCTACAACCAAGATTTCAAGTGGAAAAAGAGTTGGTATGTGACTTTTTGTTCACAGTTGATTATGCACTCAATGCAGTCTCTGAGGTTGAGGTGTAACAAACTATTCATTGATTCTCTGCCTCTTATGCTAATTTGGGCCAAATGATTAACATTAAGAAAACACAGGTATTTCACTAAGCCATCACCATATCATCCGTATGTGGAACCAGTTGTTACAGTGGAGAAATTTTGAATGCTGTTAATAAGTTCGCTTACCTTGGCAGTGTACTTTCTAGGATGTCCACAAAGAGGATGAGGATGAGGAATGCAATTCCAGGGTTAGCTCTGTGTACAGGAAGCTCCAAAGGAAAGTGTGGGAGAGAAGAGGAATTAGACTGACTTCCAAACTGAAGCTCTACAAAGATGATGTGTTGACCTTGTTTTGTATGTCTGTGAAACCTGGACATTCTACCAAGTACCCTGCCAGTAAGCTGAATGGTTGCATATTTTATTTTAGATTGAAGCTTTTTATAGTTATATGAAAAAATGCTCTAAATCACTATTGATCAGAGAAATGCAATTAAAACAACTCTGAGGTAACACATCATACCTCTCAGATTGACTAAGATGACAGGAAAAGATAATGATAAATGTTGGAGAAAATATAGGGAAACTGGGACACTAATATGTTGTTGGTAGAGTTGTGAAATGATCCAACCATTCTGTAGAGCCCAAAGAACTATGAAACAGTGCATACCCATTGACTCAGCAGTGCCATTATGAGATCTGTAAACCAAGGAAATCTTAAAAGAGGGCAAAGGACCTATATATTTGTAGCAGCTCTTTTTGTGATAGCAAAGAATTGGAAAATGAGCAGATGCCCATCAATTGGGGAATGGCTGAACAAGTGATACATGAAGGCAATGGAATATTATTGTATTGTAAAAATGATGAACAAGCTGATCTTAAAAAGGCCTGGAAAGATTTACATGAACTGATGCTGAGTGAAATAAGCAGAACCAGGAGTGCATTGTGCACAATAACAGAAAGAATGTGTGATGATCAACTATGAAAGCTTGGGTCTTCTCAGTGGTTCAGTGATCCAGACCAATCTCAATAGACTTTTGACAGAAAATGCCATCTGCACCCAGAAAAAGAACTAAGACTAAATGTATATTAATACATGCTAAGTTCATTTTGTTTTTCTGTTTTTTTTTTTAATCATTCCTATGGTTTTCCCCTTTTGCTCTGATTTTTATCTACCAACATCATTCATAAAGTAATGTGTATTGAAAACAAATACATTTACTAGAGATAAAAAGAAAAATGCATTAATATGTATTGTCACATTTTATTCTAAAACATTTGTAAGGTATACTGATTGAATCAAGTTGTAGGTTCATTTTACAGATAGAAGGGCTGGAATAGTGAAACTTATAATTTGGATAAAGTCAGATAGTCTGTGATAGATCCAAAATTGGATAATTTCTAATTGGACTAAATTTCCTAAACTTGTGTGTCCAAGTTTTAGGCTTGAAGAAGTTTTGAGACAATACAAAAATGCTCTTCAAGGGTCTGTTGGGAATATGGAATCACTAACAAAATTCATTGTGGGAGATAATGAAAGGAAAATTTTGAAACAAAATATAGGAAATTAGCTCATTTTCAGATTTTAAAAAATGAATAAAAATATCATTGCTCTGGAGTCAGGGAGACCTAATCCTGCCTATTAGCCATGTGATTCTGACCAAATAAGAACTTCTGTCTATCTCAGTTTCCTCAAAGGTAAAATGGGAAATGGAGATAATACTAGCACCTACTTCTCATGATTGTTGTGAGGATCAAATGAGGTAATATATGTACAATGTTTTATAAAGCTTAATGCCCTGTTTTATTGTTGTTTAGTTATTCAAATGATTATGACTCTTCATGACCGCATTTGAGGTTTTCTTGGCAAAGATACTGGAGTGGTTTGCCATTTTCTTTTCCAATTCATTTTATAGATGAGAAAACTGAGGCAAACAAGATTAAGTGAGTAGTTCAGGGTCACAGCTATCGCATGTCTGAGACCAGATTTGAATTTAGGAAGATAAGTACTTCTGACTATAAACTCAGCATTCTATCCATTCTGCCACCTAGCTGCCTTAAAACCTTGTATCAGGTTGTCATTATCATTGTCATTTATTGTCATCATCATCATTATTATCTCTGGTGGTTGCCTATCACAGATAGGTGGTACTGTGGACAGAGTGCTGGGTCTACAGTCAGGGTTCAAATCTAGTCTCACACAGTAGCCACAGGACCTTTTGCAAATCACTTAACCCAATTTTCCTCAAATTTTTATTTGTAAAATGAACTAGAGAAAGAAATGGCAGATTAGTCTAATGTCTTTTCTCAGAAAATCCCAAATGAAATCATGAAGAGTCAAAAATAAATGAAACTACTGGATAGCAACATTAGCCTGGTAGATCAGGAGAATGCTGTAAATAAAGTTGGCCCAGATTTCATTAAGTGTTTAACTAAGTCTCTCATGCTGTTCTTAGATTGAAAAATATCCTTAGTATGGAAGGTTTTTCCACATCATTTGTGCTCTACTTGGACCACCAGGGCTCCAAACTGGATTTCCCCAAACACAGTTTGAGAAATGCTGCATTAGGCTATATCCTAGCTCATGTTTTAATCTAACTTCTGTTCTTGCAGTGCACAAAATAATCAGACAATTGTAAACAAGAGAGATTTATTCATGATAGAAAGGAGTGGATCCAGACACAACTTTTCACAGTGATTTCACATCTACTATCCTATCACTGTGAGTCATTGTGAAAATAATCAAATCAAGGGGAGGAAAAAAACCCAATAACTGGAAGTGGAAAGGACAGAAATATAGACAAGAAGGTTTAGGAAGAATGTTTTAAAATATCTCTATATGGCAAAAGGATGGTACTGGAACAATTAAAGAGGTAATGAGAAGATGTCATATTATACTGATGTTTAATTATTTTTCATTCCTGTTTGACCCTTGTTACCTCATTTAAAGATAGCAGGGATACTAGCAGGGATACTAGAATGGCTTATTTCCTCCTCCAGCTCATTTTACAGATGAGGAAACTGAGACAAACAGGTTTAATTTACTTGTTCAGGGTTACATAACTATTAAGTGTCTGAGGCCAGATTTGAACTCAGGAAGATGAGACCTCCTGACTTCAGGACTGGCCCTGTGTCCACTGTGTCATTCCACCTGAACCATGGTATCTTGATTTAGGTTATAGTCATATGTTGGGAGAACAGTTATGTATGAGTTGAAAAACTGGGTTAGAGAACATAAAAATATCAAATTTAATAATAATATATTACAAAATAGCTAATAGCATAAACTTTTTTTTTTTTTTTTAAGATTAGCAAATACTGTTTTTTCCAGATTGATCATCTCCACTGTATTCCTACCTGATTTACCATCTTGCTCCCCCCAGGATGCAGCATTCCATTTCCTCCCTCCCTCATTCCTGGCTTCAAAATCTGCCTGTCTCCTAATTGTGTGACTATAGGCAAATCATTGATGTCTCAATGTTTAGGCCACTGTCTAATATCATTTTCCTTTGGTGAAATAAATGAGGAAATCTTAGGTTTGGACAACCACAGCAGCAACAGAAAAATAAAAATAAACAAAAAACCCCAGTCTAGTTGTATATGTTTGCCTCTGGTGCTGTTGCATTCTCTAGTGGAATACAAATTCTAGGAACACCAGGAGCGTCTTATTTCTGAATTTGAAGCTCCAGAGCCCAGCACAAAGGTTGGCTGATAGTAGGTCCTGGTTGCATAGAATGCAATCAGGATGGAAGGCTCCTCCAGCCTGGATCTGAACATTGGCTTCTGTTTAAAGGACCCATGGATCTCTTCAAAAAATTAAACTTTTGGCAGGCTCATATTTGTGAATAAAAAGATTTTTTAAAAGATTGTAATGATTAGAGAAGGGCAGGTAGGTGGCAAAATGGATAGAGTGCTGGACTTGAAAACAGGAAAATTCTTCAAGAGTTCAAAATCCTCCCCAGACACTTACTAGCTGTATGACCCTAAGCAAATCACTTAAACCTGTTTGCCTCAGTTTCCGCATCTGTCAAATAAACTAGAGAAGAAAATGGAAAAATATTCTAGTATTTTTTGCAAGAAAACTTTAAATGGGATTACGTGATAAAACAACTGAACAACAAACAACAATAATCAAGACACATTTCTTGATATTCTAGCCAGTACTTGATTTTGTGCTTTACTTTAAGGTAATTGCAGTACTTGATTTTGTGCTTTACTTTAAGGTAATTGTTTCAAGGACAGAAAAGCAAATGTTTGAGATTGTAAGAAATAAGTTTCCAGTAGGTGAATTTAAGGAAAAGATACTTTTAGCAGCCATGGGGGCCTAAATTTTTCAGGAGAACTGTTGGGACTTCTATGCTCATTTGGTGATGGGTTAATAAAGGCTTTTTCTGAATTGAGGTGAAGGGGTGGAGCTGCAGGATGAATTGCTAAACTAAAAAAATAGATATTTCAGAAAGTAGGGGCTGGGTGTGGAATATGTTGCTTAGTGGGGAGTGTGGCATAGGAGGAGGTAAATTTTCTCTAGTTACTGTAATAAAAGAGTATTTGTTCCAAAGTATAGTGGGAGTAGGGTGATAACAGGGATGGGAACTAATGGAGCATGAATCATTTTAGATTTTTTCTGTTCCATCTCTTCTCGTATTTAATATTCTTCTCCTTCTTTATTTCTTATGTCCTTGTCTTTCTGGCTCACTGGCTTATTCTGTCCACCTCTTTTCACTTTAATTGATCATAATATGGTTCTTAAAAATATCTTAAAAATACAAACACTTGTTATATAGTCCTCTCTTAATGTGAAAAGTAGGCGATTAAAACTTTTATGATTTTCTTTAAAAGAAAATAAACCAAAACCTGAAAACTCAAGCTTACTAATATTCTCAGTTGAGAAAGCTTAATTTCGAAACATTAAACTAGCCACTGCTCAAACCACTCACAGTAAATATTTTATTAATTCTCTTTTAGCCTTCTCTATAAAATGAATTATTTATTGCTTTTAAATAAGTTTTTAAAAGTAAATAAGATTCTCTTTTGTATTTTGAGTTATAACTAGTACTTTTTCTAAAATAAATGCTTAAAGTAGCTGAGGGAAGCCTCTATCACAGAATTAAAGCAACTATATTTTAAAGAATATACAAATGGATGCCAAAGAATGAATAAAATAATTGTCTTTTTTTTTAAAGCTGCATATATATCTTTATACATAGATACTTTTGTGTTTCTTTTTACAGCTTATTTTTCACAAATTAAAAAATAAAATGGAACTATTTCATGGTCAAAATATTTATTATGAGAAATATAATGTGATTTCTACTAACATGAAACAATTTTGAAGAAACTTACATTTCCTCAATTCTACTGTTACAATGGTAATTGGTACTCACTGTCATTCAATTATAAATATAAAATATTATAGGAACAAGAAAATGCATTCAGTTGTATTATCAATTATAACTATACTTGCATGATTTATCTGAGTGCAATGAGCTTTAAATCTGGAACTACAACATCTAAGATCTAGGTCTAAAACAACAACTACTAAACAAACCAATTAGTTTTTTGTTGTCTTAGTTTCTCATGTTATGACACTGAAGATACTAATACCTATTATCCCTATCTCAGAGCTATAAGGAGAAGAAAAACTATAACATTAGCAGGTATGATAGGGAATTTAAAACAAATTACATAGATGAGCGTCATTGTGGTGTGATGGATAGAAAACTGACCTCAAAATCAGAAGGATGCAGATATTCCTCTGAAATTGGCTTTGTTACTTTTGGTAGTCATTTTTCCTTTCAATACCCAAGGTAGGTCAGTCTCTCTCTCTCTCTCTCTCTCTCTCTCTCTCTGTTTCTTTGTCTCTGTCTCTGTCCCCCTCTATGTCTATGTTGTCTATGTCTCTTATTTATCTCTTATCTCTCTCCTTTTCCCCCTCTCTCCCTCTTTGAGTATTTTGTTTTTCCCCCAATTATATATAAAAAATATTTTTCAATATTCACTTTTATAAGATTTTGATTTCCATATTACCTCCTTTCTCCCTCCCCAAGAAGGCAAGTAATCTGATATATTATACATGTACAATCATATTGAATATATTTCTACATTAGTTATGTTGTGAAAGAAAAATCAAAACAAAAGGGAAAAACACTAGAAAGAAAAATGCAAAAAAGAAAAAAGTGGAAATAGTATGCTTCAATCTTCATTCAGATTTCATAGTTCTTTCTCTGGATGTAGATAGCATTTTCCATCCATGGGTCTTTGGGAATTGTCTTTTATCACTGTATTGCCAAAGAGAGCTAAATCTATGAAAGTTGATTACTGCATAATGTTGCTGTTATTGTGCATAATGTGCTTCTGGTTCTGATCCCTTCACTCAGCATTAGTTCATGTAAGTCTTTCTAGGTATTTCTGAAATCTGTTCCCTCATTATTTCTTATAACATAATGGTATTTCATTACATTCATATAACACATCTTGTTTAGCCATTCACCAATTGATGGGCATCTCCTTAATTTCAATTCTTTGCCATCCAGGAAATTTTCTCATACTGCCATTTGTACTATGATTACTACTGTGTATTAGTAAAGTGTAATTAAAAGAAATACAAAAATGACTGACTTTAAGATTCTTTAAAACATTTCTTTTACTTATTATAAAAAACATAGCATTTGTCTGGACAGGGAATGGAATATATTTAGTAGAGGTCTGACCTGAATTCAAATCCTGACTGTGACATATAACAAATGCTCATATTTGTTTTAATTACAAAATCGTTAGTAAAACATCATTACTACAATTTTTACACTATTTTTTTTTTTGCCATAGTTAAACCTTATTTCTCCTCCCTGTTATAGTTTTACCTTTAGAATGAACTGCTACCTTTACCTTTACCTCTGTCATTGTTATTGTTTCTCATTTGTGTTAAATGTTTTTGCATTATTGTCACTTTTACTATTTTCTTTTCATTATTATATTTTCACCCAGACTGAGTTTTTTCTTTTCTGATCAGAATAGTGTATTTGCTTGTTTGGTTATATATTAAACATCAAATATGATTGGTAATGATAATTTTGTTAGTCCACGTAAGTTAATTTTCTATTGCTTTTCTTTTCTAATATTTTATTTAAGACTTTTGCATCAATATTCATTAGGAAAATTGGTCTATAATTTTCTTTCTCTTGTTTTGACCCTACCTAGTTTAGGTATCAGCACCATATCTATGTTATAAAAGGAATTTGGGAGAACTCCTTCTTTCCCTATTTTTCCAAATGGTTTATATAGTATTGGAATTAATTATTCTTTAAATGTTTGGTAGAATTCACTTGTAAATCCATCTGATTCTAGAGATTGTTTCTTATGGAGCTGGTTAATACCTTGTTCGATTTCTTGTTTTACTAAAATGGGACTATTTAAGTAATTTATTTCTTCCTCTGTTAATCTGGGCAATATATATTTTTGTAAGTAATTCATCTATTTCACTTAGATTATCAGATGTGTTGGCATACAGTTGGGCAAAATAGCTCCTAATTATTGCTGTGATTTTCTCTTCGCTGGTGGAAAGTTCATCCTTTTCATTTTTGATACAAACAATTTGATTTTCCTCTTTTTCTAATCAAAACAACTAAAAGTTTATCTATTTTTTTT
This sequence comes from Sarcophilus harrisii, assembly GCF_902635505.1. Lineage (NCBI taxonomy): Eukaryota > Metazoa > Chordata > Mammalia > Dasyuromorphia > Dasyuridae > Sarcophilus > Sarcophilus harrisii. The sequence goes on from NC_045426.1 coordinate 478,933,024, forward strand.
AATATAGCCAATTTTTAGTTTTGTTTATTAGGTTCAATGATTTTCTTACTTTCAGTTTTATTAATTTCCCCTTTTATTTTCAGAATTTCAAATTTGGTATTTAATTGGAAATTTTTAGTTGTTCTTTTTCTAGTTTTTTAGTTGCATGCAAACTTCATTTATCTTCTTTTCAATTTTGTTTATGTAGCTCTTTAGAGATACAAAACTTCCCCTAAGAACTGCTTTGGCTGCATCCCATAATGTCATCTCATTATTGTCATTCTCTTGGATGAAATTATTGATTGTATCTGTGATTTATTGTTTTACCCACTTATTCTTTAGGAGTAGATTATTTAATTCCCAATTAATTTTTGTTGTTTTTCCCTGGACCTTTATTACATGTAATTTTATTGCATCATGATCTGAAAAAGATGGTTTTACTATTTCTGCCTTTCTGCATTTGATTTTTTATGCCCTAATATATGGTCAATTTTTGTGTAGGTTCCATGTATCTCTGAAAAAAATGTATATTCCTTTCTGTCCCCATTCAGTTTTCTGAAAAAATATATCATAGATAACTTTTCCAAAATTTCATTTACCTCCTTAACTTCTTTCTTGTTTATTTTGTGGTGATAGAAGGATGTTGAGATCCCCCACTAGCATAGTTTTACTGTCTCTTTCTCCTTGCAACTGTCTTCACTTCTCCTCTAGGAATTTAGATGTTATACCACTTGGTGCATATATATTTAGTATTGATGTTACTTCATTATCTATGGTATCTTTTAGCAAAATGTAGTTTCCTTCCTTATCTCTTTTAATTAGATTCATTTTTGCTTTTGCTTGATCTGAGATCAGGGTATCTACCCCCACTTTTTTTTTGTTAGTTTTGAAGCATAATAGATTTTGCTCCAGTCTTTATCTTTACTCTGTATGTATTACACTGCTTTACATGTATTTCTTGTAAACAACATATTGCAGGATTCAAGCTTTTAATCCAGCTTGCTATCTACTTCTATTTTATGGAAGAGTTTGTCTCATTCATATTCACAGTTAAATTTTCTAATTCTGTATTTCCCTTCATCCTATTTTTCAAAAGTTTTATTTTTTTTCCTCCCTTTTCTCCTTTTCCCTCCTCACCAATGTTTTATTTTGACTACCACCTCCCTCAATCTACCCTTCCCTTTTTTCAGCCCCTCCCCCCTTTCCTTTCCCCTTTTCGCTTCTACTTCCCTATAGGATGAGACAAGTTTCTATATCAAACTAACTATGTATGATATTCTCCCTTTGAGCTAAAACTAATGAGATTAAAATTCAAATAATACTCATCTCTTCTCTACTTTTCTCCTCTTTATGTGATATAATTTACCCCAATTTACCTCCCTTTCCTCTTCTTTTAATATTTCTCTTCCATCCCTAGTTTCTTTTTTGTATTGTTACAAGAAAGTCAGATTATGCCTACACCATCTTAGTATACCCTGAACAAAGATAGAGTTACAAATATCTTCTTCCCATATAGGAATGTAAACATTTTAACCTTTAAAAAACAGTGGTTTTTTTCCTTATTTTTTTTTATACTTCTCTTGAAGATCAAATTTTCTTTTTATGCTTCCCTTGAAGATTAAATCTTCTGTTCAGCTTTAGTCTTCTCATCCAAAATAATTGAAAATCCCCTGTTTCATTGAATGTCCATCTTTTTGCTTGAAAGATAATGCTTAGCTTTGCAGGGTAATTGATTCTTGACTGCAGTCCAAGCTCTTTTGCTCTCTGTGACATCATATTCTGGAGTCTTTGATGCATTAAAGGTCCTCAGTAAGCCTGATTGTGGCTTCTATATATTTGAATTGTTTCTTACTTGCCACTTGCAATATTTTCTCTTTGGTCTGATAATTCTGAAATTTAGCTATAATATTTCTTGGAGTTTACATTTTGGGGTCTTGTTCAGGAGGTGATCAGTGGATTCTTTAATAGCTATTTTACCCTCTGCTTTTAGGACATCAAGATAGTTTTCCTTAAAATTTTTTTGAAAGATATTGTCTAGGCTTTTTTTTTTTTTAATTGTGGTTTTCAGTAGTCCAGTAATTCTTGGATTATCTCTCCTGGATCTGTTTGCAAGGTCAGTTGTTTTTCCAATGAGGTGTTTTACATTTTCTTTTATTTTTTCAATTTTTGGATTTTGTTTGAGTGATTCCTTATATCTCATTGAGTCATTCACTTTTATTTGTTCAATTCTAATTTTTAATGAATTATTTTCTTCAGTTAGCTTTTTATTAACTTCTTTTTGAATTTGGCTAATTGAACTTTTAAATGAGTTGTTTTGCTCATTGGATTTTTTTTTCCCCATTTCACCAATGATATTTTTTAAGGAGTTGCTTTCTTCAGACAATCTCTGTTTCTTCCCCAATGCTCTCATTTCTTTCCCCCATTTTTCTTCAACTCTCTTTTAAGATCCTTTTAAAATTCTTTCAGGAAAGCCTTTGGAGTTGGGAGACCAACTCTTATCATACTTTGAGGCTTTATCTGGACGTGTTTTGCCTTTAGTGTCTTCAGGGTTTGAGGTCTATGAATCTTGTGAAACTATGAATCCATAATAGCTATTTATGTTCAGAGCTCTTTTTGCTCTTTTTGCTCATTTCAAGAGGTTGAGGTCTGCTCTTAGAGCAAAGGGAAGATTGTCCCTAGCTTTCTCTGTGGGTTGCAGGAGTTTGATGCTGTCTTGAGACTGGTGATACTGGCTTCCTTCTCCTGTTGTGTAGGCATAGCCAAGTTTTGCTTGTTATGTTGGAGTTCAGGGGCTCACTATTTGCCTTCTGTAGTTTTGGAGGTCTCACAGCTAATTTGCTGATCCACTGGATTCTGAACCAGGACAGAGTAGCCAATGCTGCTGTATTTTGGCTAAGAACTTCTCACTACATTTGTCCTCTATGCAGAACCTCTTTGCCCGGAGCCCCCTTGAGGTATGCCTTCACTGGGACCTCATCCTCCCTTGCCCTATTGAAACAGACCTTTTCTGAAGTTCTTCCAAAATATTTTCTGCTGGAAATTTGTTACACTCCAAATATTTGTGGGTTCTGTCACTCCAAAATCCATTCAGAGGCTTGATCTGGTGTTGATTCTGAGGGAAACCAGGAAGATCTCAGGCAAATATTTGTCTACTCTTTACCATCTTGGTTCAGCACTCCCCCTACCCAATACAACCCACAGAATTATTAGAAATTATCTTTATTCTGGAATAAATTGAAAGATAGATGGGACCAAATGCAGATAGAAATAATAGCAATAGCTAGCATTTTATATAGCCCTTTTTATATGATTTTCTACCAATGAGGTATATCCACATTTTAGAGATGAGCAAATTAGGGTTGAGAGAACTTAATCTAAGGCAAGATTTGAACTTTGAATCTGCTAGACCAAAGCTTTTTAAATTGTGAGTTGTGACCCTATTTGGAGTTGTTTAATTGAATATGTGAGTCATAAAATCAAGACTTATTAGTAGTAAATGTTTTATTTGTATACCTATTTTATGCCCCTATATATCTGGGGTCACATAAAAATTTCTCAGCAGAAAAGGAGCTGTGAATGAAAAAAAATTAAGGAGCCCTGTGCTAGTCTTCAGGGCCAATGTACTACACCATTTAACTGCTTCCATATACATATCAAAATGGCCCCTATGCAACCAAGATGGCAGAGGGAAGCCAGGAAGCTGCTGAGCTCTCCCAGTTTCCTTTAAAAACCACATGAAACCAAGCCTGTGAACAGAATCTGATTAGGGTGAGTTTACCCTCCAACTCAAGATAGACTGGAAAAAATTTGAAGGGCAGTATTATTTGGGTGAAAAGGGCATTCAGCCCAGTTCAGACAAAATCTGGTGGAAAAATCCTGAAAGAAGAGAAAAAGGGAGATATAATGGGTCAAATTAGATCACATTCAAAGGCACAAAACACCTATTACAATCCAGGGAAAGAAGGGAGGGAGATGAGCATTATCTGAAGCTTAATCTCATAACTTTTGGCTCTAAAAGGTAACAACTTAATCACTCAGTTGTGTATAGAGATTTATCTAATCCATAAAGAAGTAGGAAGTGAAAGAGGGAAAAAAAGGAAGGGGCTGGATTAAAGGGATGGCAGAAACACTAGGCAAAAAGGTAAAGAGAAGGGGAGGGGTGATAGAAAATAAGGTAGTGTGTGGGGTAGGTAAAAAAAAAAACACTGCTGAGAACAGGGTGGAAAGAGAGGAAAAAAGTATATATAGGAGAGAAAAATAGGAGGGACGACATATAAAACTATAAATGTGAATGAGATGAACTCTTCCATAAAACAGAAGCTAATAGCTGAGTGGATTAAAAAAACAAAATCCTACAATATGCAATTTATAAGAAACACATTTGACAGAGATCCATAGAGTAAAGGTAAAAGACTGGAGCAGAATTTATTGTGCTTCAGCTGGAGTTAAAAACAAAAGTAGAGGTAGCTATTGTGATCTCAGATAAAGCAAAAGTAAGAATAGATCTAATTAAAAGAGATAAGGAAGAAAGGTACATTTTGATAAAGGGTACCATAAACAATGAAGTAGTAACCACATTAAATATATATCCACCAAGTGGTAGAGCATACAAATTCCTAGAGAAGAAAGTAAACCAGTTAAATAAAGAAATAGACAAAAAAACTATATTAGTTAGGGACATCAACTTTTCCTTCTCACAGTATCAGACAAATCTAAACACAAAGTAAATAAGAAAGAAATTAGGGTGGTTAATAGGAACCTAGAAAATGTACATATGATAGACCTATGGAGAAAATTGAATAGAGATAGAAACGATTACACCTTTTTCTCAAAAACTGACCATGTATTTACACCTTTTTCTCAAAAACTGACCACGTATGAGAGCATAAAAACCTCACAATCAACTGTAGAAAGGCAGAAATTGTATATGCTACCTTTTCAGACCTCAGTGCAATAAAAGTTATATTCAATAAAGGGGAAAATACACTAAAAATCAATTGAAAATTAAATAATATAATTCTAAAGAATGATTGGGTTAAACAACAAATCACAAAAACAATCTATAATTTCATCCAAGAGAATGACAATAATGAGAAAACATACCAAAATCTATAGGATGCAGCCAAAGCAGTCCTTTGGGGAAATTTTATATCTCTAACTAGCTACATGAATAAAATAAAAAGATCAACGAATTGGGCATGTACCTAAAAAAGCTAAAAAAGGAACAAATTTAACCTCCCCCCTCCCCCACCCAGGCCCCTGGGGTGTTCTTCTTCTTTTTTATAATATATGATCGTTCTCTCTGGGAGCAGGTTTCTTGGGGAGGTTTTCTGGAGGCAGCCTTAGTTTCAGTTCAGAGTAATAATCACTTCAAATACAACCAGCTGATAAAATCCAAACTTTATTTCTCCAAGAGCTCTTGCAGTTTTGTCCTTTGCTTCTGCTTCTGCTTTCTTCAGCCTCCAGCCATCACAAAGGTGGAAGATGGAATGAATCTGACTCCACCTCCAAGAGTGGGCTTGTGGGCTTCCTCCCAGAGTGCTCTTTGGCCCTGAGAGCTTCTTGCTTATATGAGCTCTCTAAAGGTGTGAACACAAGCATTGTTTCTATCAGTTCCACTTAGTACCTTGTTTCAAGTTCTGGCCCATATCTCCCTGTAAGATCAGATCAAGCATACTGAACCATGCTAAATTAGATAATTATTGTCTCTATCAATTCTAATGACTTAACAGCTTGTAAGGATTCTAACACCCTCCCCTCCCCCCAATTAAATACCAAACTAGAAATCCTGAAACAAAAAGGAGAGATTAATAAAATTGAAGCTAAGAAAATTATTGAACTAATTAATTAAACTAAGTGTTGATTTTATGAAAAAACAAACAACAAAATAGATAAATCTGTGGTTAATTTGATTAGCAAAAGGAAAGAAAAAATTCAAATCACCAACATCAAAAATGAAAAGGGTAAACTTACCATTAATAAAATAAAAATTAAAGTAATAATTAGCAGATATTTTGTCCAACTGTATGGCAACAAATCTGACAATCTAACTGAAATGGATAAATATTTACAAAAACATAAATTGCCTAGATAACAGAAGAGAAATTTAAGTTATTTAAATACTTCTATCTTAGAATAAAAAATAGAGTAAACAATGACTTCCTAGGAAATCATCTCCAGGACAAGATGAATTTACAAATGAATTCTACTAAACATTTAAAGAACAATTAATTCCAATAATATGGAAACTATTTGGAAAAAATAGGTAAAGAAGGAGTCCTGTCAAATTCTTTCTGTGACCAGAAGAACCAAAACAGGGAGAAAATTACAGACCAATCTCCCTAATGAATATTATTGCAAAAATTTTAAATAAAATATTAGCAAAGAGATTACAGTAAGTTATCTGCAGGACAATACACTATGACCAAATGGGATTTATACCAGGAATGCAAGGCTGATTCAATATAAGGAAAACTATGCCCTATCAATAACAAAACCAATGGAAATCATATGATAATCTCAATAGATGCAGAAAAAGCTTTTTATAAAATACAGCACCAATTCCTATTAAAAACATTAGAGAGCATAGGGATAAAGGGAGCTTTCCTTAAAATAATAAGTAATATCTAAAATCAACAGCATGGCTTATTTGTAATGAAGAGAAGCTGGATGTATTCCCAATAAGATCAGGGATGAAACAAAGATGCCCATTATTACCACTATTATTCAATGTTGTACTAGAAATTCTAGTTGGCTATAGCAATAAGAAAAAGAAATTAAAGGAATTAGAATAGGCAATGAGGAAATAAAACTATGACTCTTTGCAAATGTTAGGCTGACATAGAGAATTCTAGAAAATCATCCACAAACCTACCCTAAACAAGTAACAGTTTTAACAGAATTACAGGACATAAAATAAACCCACATATACCATCCACATTTCTATATATCATTGACAAAGCTCAGCATAAAAGATAGAAAATTTCCATTTAAAATAACTGTAGACAAAATAAAACATTTTGATGTCTACCTGCCAAGAAAAACCCAGGAACTATATCAACACAATTATAAAACACTTCTCACACAAATAAAGTGAGATCTAAACAATTTGGAAAAATATCTGAGCAAATATAATAAAAATGATAATTCTGCCCAATTGGCCTATTTGTTCAGTGCTATACCAATCAAACTATCAAAAAATTATTTTATAGAATTAGGAAAAAATAATAACAAAATTCATATGGAAGAACAAAAGGTCAATATTAAAGGAATTAATGAAAAGTATATAAAAGATGGTGGCTTTGCAGTACCATGCCTAAAACTATATTATAAAACAGTAGTCATCAAAATCATTTGGGTACTGGCTAAGAAATAGGTTGGTCGATCAGTGAAATACACACAACACAATAATTAAAGCTTGTTGTAATCTAGTATTTGATAAACCCTCAAACTTTGGCTTCTGGGATAAGAACTCATTATTTGACAAAAATTGCTGGGAAAACTGGAAAATAACCTGTCAGAAACTCATCATAGAATTACATCTCACATCCCATACTAAAATAATATCAAAATGGGTACATAATTTGGGCATAAAGGATGATACTATAAACAAATTAGGAGAACAAGGGATAATTTACCTATCGGACCTTTGGAGAAGGGAGGAATTTAGACCAAAAAATAACAAGAGAACATTATGAAAGGCAAAGTAAACAACTTTGATTACATTAAATTAAAAAGTTTTTCCACAAACAAAACAAACAGAAACAAGATTAAAAGGGAAGTACAAAACTGGGAAAAATCATTACTGGCAGTGTTTCTGATAAAGGTCTCAGTTCTAAAATATAAGTCAAATTTATAAGAATACAAGTCATTCCCCAATTGAAAAATAGACAAAGGACAGAATGTAGATGAGGAAATTAAAAAGTCATCTATTGTAATATGAAAAAATACTCTAAAGCGCTCTTGATTAGAGAAATGAAAATTAAAACAACTCTGAGGTACTACCTCACATCTCTCAGATTGGCTAAGATAACAGGAAAAGATAATGTTAAATGTTGGATGGGGTATCGGAAAACTGAGATATTGATGATCTGTTGGTGGAGTTGTTTAATAATGATCCAACTATTCTGGAGAGCAATTAGGAACTATGCTCAAAGGGTTATAAAACTGCGTATACTCTTTGACCTAGCAGTGCCATTACTGGGTCTGTATCCCAAAGAAAACATAAAGGAGGAAAAAGGACCCATATGTTTTTAGCAGCTCTTTTTGTGGCAACAAAAATTGGAAAATGAGTAGATTCCCATCAATTGGGGAATGGTTGAATAAGTTGTGGAGTATGAAGGTTATTGTTCTATACAGAATGATGAATAAGCTGATTTTAATAAGGCTTTCCATGAAATCTTTAGAAAGATTTACATAAACTGATGTCAGTGGAAATAAGCAGAACCAGGAATACATTGTACACAATAACGGCAGGAATGTGCCATGAATAATTATAAAAGACTTCGTTCTTCTCCTAGTTTTTTGATCCAAGGCAATCACCTTGGATATCATCACAATTGGTTAGAAAATGCCATCTGCATCCAGAAAAAGAACTATAAGGATTGATTGTAAATCAATATGTTATGTTCACTTCTTTTTTCTGTTTTTTTCCTCTCCCACGGTTTTTCCCCTTTTTTTGATTTTTCTCTCCCAACATGATTCATAAAATAATGTGAATTAAATATAAATAAATAAAAATTTAAAAAAATGTAACTTTGATAAAGGAGGAATAAATAGTAAGCTTCAACTAATATATGAGAAGAAAGAAATGATAGTCTTTGGTTTAATGTGAAGTAAGATGAAGGTACTAGGTTATGCTCTTTTTAGATGTTCTGTCCTATATGGAGTGCTATAATAATTAGATCAAGTCATTAATTCAAATAATGGAACTATGTAAACAATGTAAGCAGGACATGTACCTGGTTATTATTGTGATCTTATTTGTATTTCTAGGCTTTTCTCTAATGACTGAAGACAGTAGGTGAGAGGGACAATGAGGAAAGACAAGAATAAATACATTAAATAAATATCATACTTTAGCATTTACATAGTGATATCTATTGGTTTCATTGTGATTTTTTCGTTTTTTGGCATTTATCAAGATTTCCTGAGAATAGTGTAGTATGATCTCAATGAACATGGATTAAATATGAATATCTACATCTATTTGTTAGTCAAAATGACTTGAAAGATTCTGATCTCATAGAAACCAAGTATAAGCTTCTGTTTTTTAGGAAGTATTTGTGTGCTAAAATGTGATAATTCATTTATTATATAATTCACGTATTGTAACAAAAGGTGCTATGACAAAGAACTAATGAAAAGGATCAGAATGCATTGAGTGCAACATTTCATTAGGTATCAGGATAATTCTTCCTTCTTATAAGAACTAATTAAATGACATGCATGAAATTCTTTGAGATTTTTTAATATTAAAATTTAGGGAAATGAGGAACAAGATTAATTTCATTGATCAGATACTTATAAAGGATCTCTATTTTTGTTTTTGTTTTGATAAGGATCAATTTGGGAAATTTTTTGTTGTTGATGATTTTGTTTGACGTTTTCCTAGCAGAAATTTATGTCATCTAAAGCAATTCCAGAATAACAAGTCATTATTTCTGTTTATAGTATATTAAGGACTGACAAAGTAATTAAAAATGCTGGGCACATGTGCTACAATTTTTTGATAGATTAAATTAGATGTGAAATAGAATATAGAGGGAAAAAGTTGTATATCTAATGAAGCCAAATATTCCTGAATTTTGTTTTCCTTTATTGTGGTGAGCATTTATGGCTGTATTTGTTTATCACTTGTTATCTGATTTAGTAAATTTATAATAAATTACCCATGGATTATTTCAGGAATAGATTTTCTATTTCATCATCCTCATCCACCTCCAACTAATACCATTTTTGTGTCACAACCACCAAATAAATTGTTGGACATCTTCCCCACCTTGGGGTTGTTAGACTGATGGGATTTCTTGGATACAGTATTCTTATATTCTTTGTTCTATATTTTTAATCACAAGAATAAACCTCTAAAATATGAAATAATTTTGGAAAGAAATTTATTAGGTCAATGGATCTCCCTCCACAAGTCTCTGTGAGATTGTTATATAGAATTTAGACAAGGGTGTAAGGACATTTTCCTGTTAGACTTCATGTAGGTAGTATGTTGTGATATGGGAGCCATCTGCCACTGGCTGCTGGAGTTCTAACTCAGACCTGTAGAATGGATCTCTTTATGTGAGAGGATGATGATACAAGGAGACTGAGAGGCAAGCTGCAGTTCTCTGACCTCCCTACTGAGAGGCCATTGTGTTGTCTCACCTCCCTTTTCCCTCTGCCTCTAATTTATTTCATTCCCAATCCATAAGGGACATCTGTGAAGGCTGCTTTGTAACTCCTTCAAGTGTTATGATTCACAGCTATAGAGACTCTTGGAGAATTGACCTGCCTCTTCACTTAAGCATGGTGCTTAACATAGGTAATCTCCAAGAGAGGCAGTTTGAGATTTATATCTATCTATAAGCAGGTAAATCAATCTGTTTTGGAAAATCCCAAACAAAAGTTTTAGATAGTCCCAAAACAAGCCCTGGGTAGGGGCTAAGCATTCCATAAAATTATTTATCTTTCTTGAAGTATTTGTGAAGTCAGCCTGAACCCTACAATAAGCTCTTTTGTATTAGACAAATTTCTAGCCCCATAAAGCAGGGTTCAAATAATATTAATAAAATGATAAGTAATAATAAATAAATAATACCTAGTATTCAACTCAGAAACTTTAACTAAAGATCTTTGCTTCTCTCCTTGGGCATTCTTGTGCTCCTCATTCATACTTTTTCCAGAATCTGAGGATTTCTAGGCTCATAAATTATACTTTTAAGATAAACACTTCTCACTGTAGTAAATTATATAGCTTAGCATACCCCGTTCTGGAATTCTTAATATAAGGAACATAACCTTTCCTATAGATACTCTACCCCAGAAATTTTGTCATCAAATTCTCTTAAGGATATATACGAGGTAAATTTACTGCCTATGTACTATTTTTGCTATTTTTCAATACTTTTACGTCAATATTCATTAATGATAGTGGTCAAACTTTTATCAGAGTTGTTTCATACATAGTTTTTTGATATATTTAGTGAACATACATGTATTTGCACTTATGTGTGTATATATATATATAATTCTTTTATTTTAGTTTTATTGATTTTATTCAGTCATGAGTTTTAAAAATTTATATTAAAAAGTTTATAATAATTTAAATATTGTCTGTTAGTGGATAGATAGCTGTCTTGGAAGCCAGGAAGACCTATCCTACCTCTAACAGATACTGATCATGTGATCCTGGGCAAGTCACAAAATATCTGTGTTGTAGGCACTACTGTACCTTTAGGTAGGTGTTTTTTTTTTTTTTTTTTTTTTCCAATGAGATATATCTTAAATCAATGAAAGCACAGTATTAAAAGCTACAAACTTGTAAAATTTATATGATCAAAATTACATATTTTGCATTTCATAAACTCCCTTCTCCTATATTTGGTTTCTCCCATTTTAAGTTATTAGATTTTGTGTTTACATCATTTGTCTATTTAAAATTTATTAAATAATATATGTTATAAGATACTGGCCCAAATCAGTTATATTTTAAAAGTAAAATTGGGCCCCATTTAGCTTTTAATTTTGAGTTTGTAAAAACAAAACAAAACAAAAACATTAGGATGCTATTTCTTCTGTGTCTCAGTTATATAATCCATTTCCTTGAATACCTTTGCTAATTTTTTTTAAACTGGTGATATTGCTTTATAATATAATTGAGATCTGTTGATACTAGCTGGGCCCCTTTTATTCCTACTTTTATAATTATTTCTTTTGATAAATCTTTATGTGGTCATATAAATATAGATAGATAAAATGGACAGCATAGACAGCTGTCAGCAAAATAGCAATATATATATACATATATATTTATGCTACCTAATTCTATACAGCATCCTCATTTAGCAATTGGATTGCCATTGTACTAAATATGTTGTTTACAGCATTTTGCATCATCATTTTTTTTTAATGTTGGTCTGCTCCAGCAAGATACATTGACTTTTTCTCCAATTTTTAGAATCTTCTATCTATTAGGTAAATATTATTTTGAAGTTGTATTTATATATGCCTAATAAACCTTCTTTGTAGGTTAATTCTTATATAGTTTATTAATTCTTTTTGTAATTATTTTTGAAGATAAGACAGCTAGATGGGACAATAAGTAAAGTACTGGACTTGGAGTCAGGAGGACCTGAATTAAAATCCTGCCTTAAATATTCCCTCTCTGTGACTCTTGGCCAGTCACTTAGCTTTTTTTCATCTCAGTTTCTTCATTTATAAAATGAAGAATAATTATAGCATATAACTTCCAGGGTTGTGAGAATAATGGGATATGTTTGTGAAGCATTTTTAAAATCGCATTATGTAGATGAAATCTATTAATAATGATAATTTATGTAACATTAGGACAAATTGATTTTTAAATATTTAGTAGGGAATATATTTAGGGAAATTTTTCTTTTGGAGTTCCTTTATAGCTTGTTGCTTTATGGGTTAGTTGAAATTAAATTCTCTTCTACATCTGTCCTGGGATATTATTTATGGTGAATTTACTCTGTTTTCAATATTACTTTGTGTTTTTCTTGTAAAGTTTCTTGAAGTATGATATTTAAACCTTCTATTTCATTGTGCTTTTCTGGGAGACCAATATTTTCAGATGATTTTGTCATTTTTCTTCTTCAAAGAAAATTCTGTTTACTTTTATAGATTCTGGGTGTTATAATCTTGTTATTTTACTATTATTATTATTTTATTGCTACATTTTTTACATACTGACTTTGTCATCCACAGCATTTTATTAAATTCTGAAACTATTAAAATTCTTTGTTTTTTATTTGAACTGTCTGATTCTCTTTTTGAAATCTGAAAGTGCTTTTGTTTTCTTCTGTATTTTTTTATTTCTTTTATTATTTTTGTTATCTCTTTTATTAAGCTTTCCTACCACTGAAGTTTCTTATACTTGTTTTAATGTTATTTCTGGAAGTCTACTTGCAGTAATTTCAGCATTACTCTTTTTCTGTGAAAATTTCTTCTTAAGTCTTTTATCCCATGTTATTTATTCATTTTTAGGGGTTTTTCCTCTCTCCATTTTTGCTTGGGATTTGAGTATGATTTTTCTTACAAGAATGTTTTGTTATTTTATAATTTTATTTGGCATATATCTTTACTTTGCTTTAGACATGACCATTCTGTTTATCCATATTGCTAGAATTTTTCTCTCTCCTTTGAAAATATAAAAGTCAATATATAGACCCATCTTCAGGGGAAACAAGTATAGAAGGTAACATTTACAGAATACTGTTATTATTGTTGTTTGTCCTTTGTTTTTTAAGAGGTTGCTATGATATGCAAGTGAATTGGATTTAAGTGTGGGGGGGGTGGGGGCAAAATTACCAGATTCACTTTCTTCTCCAGAGCCATGTGGGTCCAGTGGTGAGATATAGATCAGGATGACCGGAGATGGTCCTGAATGCACTGGGAGATCTTGGACCTTTTAAGGTCTTCTATGGGTCTCAATTTGATTAAAGCAATGCTCAATCTGTGGTTAAGACACTATAGATTCTTTGCTAAGCACTTTACAAATATATCTCATTCTATCCTCACAGCAACCCTGGAAAGTGGGTGCTATCATGATCCTCATTTTATAGGCAAACAGAAATTAAGTAATTTGTCCAGTTAATAAGAGTCTGAGACTGGATTTGAATTCAAGGACTTCCTGACACCAGGTTTAGTATTCTTTCACTTCACCTAGATGCCCCAGAATAATCTGAATTATTCATAGAATCTTGATATTAAAAGAATCCCAGAGTACCTTACAAAAACCACATGGAAAGAGGTCATACAAACTTTGTTTGAAGGCCTCTAGTGAGAAGATATGCATTACCTTGCAATGTGGCAAAAGTTTAATTTGGGATTCTTTTTCTTGCATAAATTCACTCTTTATAATTCCCAACTTCTATACCTATTTTCAGCTTTTGGTGCCCAGCAGACTATGATTAATTCCACATATACACAATTACTCTTCAGATACTTAAAACAGACAATAGTGCCTTTGATTTTTATTTTTTGATCACTCCCATTCCAGGTAATCTAATCATAATACTCTTTTCCTTGATTATTCTCCTATTTTCAACCATTTTTCAATCTATTTGGCTTGTTCTTTATCCATATCCTGACAATTTTGATGTCCTGAAAGCTCTGTTCTGATTCCTCACCTCCTTTTTTGCTTTATATGACCTTAATAATCTAATCAACTACCAAGGGTTCCATGGTTATTTCCTAATCTATACACAGAAGGAGCCCTCCCTCTTGATCCCGAGATCCAGACATGAATCTCCAGCTGTTTTTTGGACATCCTGAAATGAAAGTCCTATAGAAGTTTTAAACTCTTAATATACCAAAGTAAAACTTATATTCCCTCTCATTATTCTTCTTTACCCTGTCACGTAGGCTCAGCTGCTTTAGTCATCCTTAACTCCTCATTCTCATTCCTCATATCTAATCTGTTGTCAAATCTTGGTTATGTTTGCAGAATCTCTCAGGGCCCCTTCTCTCCACAGTTGCTCATAAGTTTAAGGCCCTTGTTATTTTTTGTCTGCATAATATTTATTATCTCATGTATGAGCCCTCTAACTGGCCTCCTTACCTTAATCTTTCTTCGTTCTAATTCATTATCCACTCAGCTAACATGATAAGAGTCCCCTCCCCCTTTCCCCCTTAAGGAAAGATATGACCATGTTACATTTTTGCTCAGTTAGATCTAATGGCTTCTTGTTCCTTCAGGATCAAATATAAATCAAATAATATAAACATTTAAAAATCTTAAAAACCTGTCCCCTTCCTATTTTTCAGTTCTACTTATACTATAAATGCATTATGATCCAGTCCTGGGAACTTGCATGTTCTTGGAACTTGCATACTTGCAGTCCTGGGAACACAACATTTCATATCACATCTTAGTACTTTTGCATGGGCTATTCCACCATTCCTAAAATCTTCTGTCCTCTCACCTCTATCTTTTAATTTCTTTGGCCTCCTTTAAGGCCAAGTTCAACAAAACTACAAAATACTTTCCACACAAATGAAGTCAGATTTAACCAACTGGAAAAATATTAAGTGCTCTTGGATAGGGCGAGCAAATATAATAAAGATGACAATACTACCTAATCTAGTTATTGAGTGCTATACCAATCAGACTCTCAAAAAACTATTTTAATGACCTAGAAAAGCAACAACAAAATTCATATGGAAGAACAAAAGGTCAAGAATTTTAAGGGAATTCATAAAAAAAAAAAAAAATCAAATGAAGATGGCCTAGCTGTACCAGATCTAAAAGTATATTATAAAGCAGTGGTCACCAAAACCATTTGGTATTGGCTAAGAAATAAATTAGTTGATCAATGGAATAGGTTAGGTTCACAGGACAAAATAGTCAATAACTATAGCAATCTAGTGTTTCACAAACCCAAAGATCCCAACTTTTGGGATAAGAATTCATTATTTGACAAAAACTGCTGGGAAAACTGGAAATTAGTATCCAGAAATTAGGCATGGACTCACACTTAACACCATATACCAAGATAAGATCAAAATAGGTCCATGATTTAGGCATAAAGAATAAGATTATAGATAAATTAGATGAATATAGGATAGTTTATCTCTCAGACCTGTGGAGGAGGAAGAAATTTGTGACCAAAGAAGAACTAGAGATCATTTTTGATCACAAAATAGAAAATTTTGATTATATCAAATTAAAAAGCTTTTGTACAGACAAAATTAATGCAGACAACATTAGAAGGGAAACAATAAACTGGGAAAACATTTTACAGTCAAAGATTCTGATAAAGGCCTCATTTCCAAAATATATAGAGAATTGACTCTAATTTATAAGAGATCAAGCCATTCTCCACTTGATAAGTGGTTAAAGGATATGAAAAGACAATTCTCAGAAAAAGAAATTGAAAGTATTTCTAGCCATATGAAAAGATGCTCCAAGTCATTATTAATCAGAGAAATGCAAATTAAGACAACTCTGAGATACCACTACACACCTCTTAGATTGTCTAGAATGACAGGAAAAGATAATGATGAATGTTGGAGGAGATGTGGGAAAACTGGGACACTGATACATTGTTGGTGGAGTTGTGAATGGATCCAACCATTCTGAAGAGCAATTTGGAACTATGCTCAGAAAATTATCAAACTGTGCATACCCTTTGACCCAGGAGTGTTACTACTAAGCTTATATCCCAAAGAAATCCTAAAGAAGAGAAAGGGACCTATATATGCCAAAATGTTTGTGGCAACCCTCTTTGTAGTGGCTAGAAACTGGAAACTGAGTGGATGCCCATCAATTGGAAAATGGCTGAATAAATTGTGGTATATGAATGTTATGTAATATTATTGTTCTGTAAGAAATGACCAGCAGGATGATTTCAGAAAGGCCTGGAGAGACTTATATGAACTGATGCTGAGTGAAATGAGCAGGAGCAGAAGATCATTATATACTTCAACAACAATACCATATGATGATCAATTCTGATGGATGTGGCCCTCCTCAACAATGAGATGACCCAAATGAGTTCCATTTGTTCAATAATGAATAGAACTAGCGACATCCAGCGAAAGAACTCTGAGAAATGAGTGTGAATCACTACATAGCATTTCCAATCCCTCTATTTTTGTCTGCCTGCATTTTTGATTTCCTTCACAGTTAATTGTACACTATTTCAAAGTCCGATTCTCTTGTGCAGCAAAATAACTGTATGGACGTATATATATATATATATATATATATATATATATATATTGAATTTAACTTATACTTTAACATATTTAACATGTATTGCTCAACTTACCATCTGGGGGAGGGGGTGTGGGGAAGGAGGGGAAAAATTGGAACAAAAGGTTTTGAACTTGTCAATGCTGAAAAATTACCCATGCATATATCTTGTAAATAAAAAGCTATATAAGAAAAGATCAAGCTCAAATATCATTCTCTATAAGAGGCTTTTCTTGATCCATTAAGCTACTACTGCCTTCTTTAGAGGGAGAGTCAATTGAGATTTATTAAGTGCCAACTGTATGCCAAACATTGTGCTAAGCATCTGGGATGAAAGATAGTACCAATCTTCAAGGAATTCACAATCTAATAACAAAACACTACAGGAGGGGCTTAGCAAGAGGATATGATGAAATTTCGTATTTAGGGAGGGAGATGATCTAAGGAGGTGACAATTTCATGAGTTTCTAGAGATAATGAAATCTAGCTAGATGGGAAATGATAGTGAGTTAATATTTTTGGTGAATGTCTGAGATTATTTTCCTCCTAGAGATGTGAAAATCTAATCAAAAGGGTCTCAAACTAAAATTGAAGTTGGTGGAGAAGAATTACTAATATTTACCAACCTAGATCCACAATATGGGAAAATGAATACCATTGGAAATAGAAATTCACAACAAACAAAAATTGAATAAAGGAGACAGCAGTAAAAATTATGTGTACCTAGTTATTCATACTTTTATTCTTCATTAGCATGTAAGCTCTTTAAAGGACAGAGATTATTTAATTTTCTTTAGATCCACAATGCCAACTACAGTGTTGGGCACATAGAGATGCCTAATTAATGTTTATTGTACTGATCTGACTTGACTTTTCCAAGCTAAATGTTCCCATTTCCTTTAATAAAATTTTCATGTTGTATTATTTCGATATTCTTTACCATCCCAGTCACTATATTCTTAGTCTCTAGCTAATCTTTGGCCTTGATCATAGAGCCCAGAATTGATCACAGTTCTATGTATTTCATATGACAAGAGAAAAATATTATAGTACTATCATTTCCTTAGTTTCCTCTTTAATTACTGCAACCTATAATTCTACTTAACTTTTTTTTTAAATTGCTATGAGGCATATTTTGACTCACTGAATTTGCAGCCCTATCCAGGATCAGTTAGTTTTTCCGTGTTGAAGAAATGTAGAATATAATTTTCTCTTGTTTTTTTCATCCCCATCTTCACCTTTCTTTTTCATTCTTTCTTGCTCTCTCTCTCTCTCTCTCTCTCTCTCTCTCTCTTTCTTTCTTCCTTTTGCTTATGGTGGATGTCTGGTTATTTATGGTGCTTTTCATTTTCCTATTTCTTTGAATCTAATTTGATAAATATTAGTAGGTATTCTCCTTTTCCTTTGTTTTCAGTTTAATACCCTTTTGATTAGATTTTGCAGGTCTATTGGCAAATATTTTGTTACTAGCTCTTGTTAGTTTTATCATCATCCTTGGCTCCAAGCCTGACTTTCTGATACTTCAACACATGGCAAAGAAATGTGAATTTCATTCACAGGGATCAATTAATTATTTCCAGTGCCTTACTTTTTCTTCTGAAGCCCTTGCTTTCAGTTGAAATTTGTGATATTTATACTATTTGAGTTCCAAAGACCATTTTCTTGCCTAAGGACTAATCTTTAATTTTGTAGCATCCTTTAGTTTCATTGTCTCCCTAGAAGTTATTTAATATGATCAGTTAGCAGGTTTGACAAGTCTGTGGTTATGATCCTTGTTTTCTTCTTCCTTTGACAAATCAACTGTTTCTAATAGTAGGGGAAGCAAACATGGAAAGTGCTGGACCCACAGATTTTCTTGTATTGATACTTCTGTAGTTTAAATTTTCTGTTATTTTAAAAGTTCATACCAATAAAAGTATTGACTCTAAAACTCCCTGTTCTTCAAATTAATATAAGGTACTCAGAGACATGATATTCAATTCTTTATTTCTCCTTTTTCTCTTTACTTAGGTTTCAAAAAACTTCGAGTAAAAATGTCTGACAAAATATCATATTACAAGTTTAAGAACCTAAGACCAAGTAAGTTTATTTTTTAATGTTTAATTCATATTTTCAAGTTTCCTAGCTATTAAAATAAAAATGGAAATCATTAAGTTCTTTCATGTTTTAAAATGTATTCTAAGGCTTTTCTTTCTTAACCTCAAAACCATGACAGTTATTTTCAGAAATGATTCTTGCAATACAGTCTTGCCTTGATGCTTCAATGTAGCATGGAGATGTCTCTGGTTTCTTGAAGACCATATTTGTGGTGGTATAGAATTTCTGAACAGTTCAACTAAGATGGGGAAAAAAAGTTTTTAGGGTTTGCCTAATTACCAACTGTTTGTCATGTTAGGTCTAATCTTGCTAAGTTTAGAAAGATTCCACATTAGAACTGAATTTTAATTTGATTCAAATAATTATAAAAACTTTTTTTAAAAATTAAATTATGTATAAACCTCTGTGTAGGTGCTAATGCCACTAAAACAAAAACAGTCTTTTTCTTTAAGAATTTACCTATTACAAAGTGCAGATTGGCCATTTGTCTTTTTTCTTTTTTTGGGTCACTGTCAGATGGGAAGACTATCTACTAAAAAAAACTAGGGGTTATGGTCAGTGTTAGTGAAAAGTATATCTATGAAACAAAGTAAGAGAACAAGGAATAATTTACCTATCAGATCGTTGGAGAAGGGAGGAATTTATGACCAAAAAAGAAAACATTATGAAAATTCATAACTTGGATTACATTAAATTAAGAAGCTTTTGCACAATCAAAACCAACAGATTAAAAGGGAAATACAACACTGGGGAAAAATATTTATAGCCAGTATTTCTGATAAAGGTATCATTTCTAAAATATATAAAGAACTGTGTCAAATTTATAAGAATACAAGTCATTCCCCAGTTGATAAAAGGTCAAAAGATATGAAGAGACAATTTTCAGATGACAAAATTAAGGCCACTTATACTTGTATAAAAAAATGCTCTAAGTAACTATTAATTAGAGAAATGCAAATTAAAACAACTCTGAGATAGCATGTCACAACTTTCAGATTGGCTAAGATGACAGGAAAAGATGATGATAAATGTTGTAACGGAAGTAGGAAAACTGAGATATTAATGTATTGTTAGTGGAGTTGTGAAATGATCCAACCCTTCTGGTGAGTATTCTGGTACTATGCTTAAAGAACTATCAAACTGTGCATGTCCTTTGACCCAACAGTGTCAACAGGTCTGTATCCCAAGGAAATCATAAAGGAGGGAAACGGACCCACATGTGTAAAAAATGTTTGTAGCAGTTTTTTTTGTGATAGCAAAGAAATGTAAAATGAGATTTTCATAGTTGGGGAATGGCTGAACAAGTTGTGGTATATGAAGATAATGGAATATTATTGTTCTATAAAAATGACAAAGAAGCTGATTTTAGAAAGCCCTAGTAAGGTTTACATGAACTAATGATGCTGAGTGAAATAAGCAGAACCAGAAATACATTGTACACAAATAACAGTAAGAATGTGCAATAGTCAATTATGAAAGACTTTGTTCTTCTCAGTGGTTCAGTGATCCAGAGCAATTCCAATAGAATTTGGACAGAAGGTGCCATTTGCATCCTAAAAAAAGGAGACTTAATGTAAATCAACACATGCTATGTTTTACTTTTTATTTCTGTTTTTTTTTTTTTTTTATCTCTCTCATGGTTTTTACCTTTTGCTCTGATTTTTCTCTCCCAACATGATTTATAAAGCAATGTATTAAAAATAAATAAACTTACTATAATAAAAAAGAAAAGGATATCCATGTCATTAAATTCCTAGAATTGTAGAAGTAAATATTATTGGATTATAATTTATGAACTGATTAATATTGGAAATAATAAATATTCTTTATGGTCTGAGTCCTCATCCAGACATAGAAATTTCCCTAGGTTCTTAAAGACCTGTCTCTAGGATGGCTCTAGCTCTAGCAATTTTCACTATACTGGAGAGGCTTCAATATTGGTCATGGAATAATTGGGAGACTCATGATCAGAAGATTGACTTGAAATTGACGAATTAATTTGCTATGGCAACATATGAAAGACAAATTTTTAAAATGATGATTAGTCATTCATGAGTACAGTTTCTGTAGTGATGAAGGCAGTAGCAGAAAAACAGACACAAGGACGCAGAATTGTAGTGTTTAGATTTTCTACAAAATTCGATTTAGTCATTAGTAGTTCAAGTATGAGATTCTTGCCCAGCGTGATATCATATCTGTTTTATACGTCCTTTGATAGTCACAAGGAGCTCATTGAACAATATTACTTCTATTACATTTAAATTAAGAATTTTTTCAACTGAACAAATGCATGGAGATCCGTTTTTGGGGAAGAGTTTTGTAAATTAGATTTCTGCTCTATCAATAGATTTAAGCATTATTCTGTTGTTAACACATAGTAAGTATGGTAATAGGTGCACTTTTTTTTCATTCAGTTTTGTGACTATAATGGTATGGTTTGCTACAGTCTTTTGATATTTGATTCTGACTTGGCTTTCTAGGCCAATTTCACGTTATACCTCTTCACACAATCTACATTCCAGCCAAATCCTTAATTGATATTCTAGTATGCAAAGTTTCATCTTTTGCCTTTGCATGACACTCCATTCTCTCTATCCCCATGCCTTTTCTTTTTTTTTTCTTCTTTTAATATAGCTTTTTATTTTCAAAACATATGCATAGATCTGTTTCAACATTCACCCTTGCAAAACCTTGTGTTCTAATTTTTTTCTCCCTCCCTTTCTCCTATCTCCTCTCCTAGATGACAAGTAATCCAATATATTTTAAACATGTGCAATTCTTCTGTATATATTTCCATAACTATCATGCTGCAGAAGAAAAATAAGATCAAAAATGAAAAAAAAAATAAGAAAAAACCCTCAAAATCATGTCTTTTCTTTTTACCTCCATTTTTACCTCCATTTTCATTCTTAACTCCCTTCAAGGCTCAACTCAAATGTCATTTTCTTCATAAAAATCTTTCTTGAGATCTTCCTACAGTTTCTAGGACTCTTCCCATCTGAAATTATTTGCATTTACTTGAAAGATATTTTGTACATATTTATTTGGATATATGTTTTCGCCTCTGTGCCTCAGTTCCCCCTTTCTTTCCACCAATTTGTAATGTTCTTGGAAGAAGGAATTATTTTGTTTTTGTTTTAGTAGTACAGGTCCTTGATGGGAGTAGGGATTTAGTAAATTCTTTTTGAATTGAATTGAAAGGAAACATTGAAAAAGTAATAATTTTTACAGTATAGTTAATTTCTATTAGAAGATTGAGAAGTAGAAGAAAACCTTCCTAAAGCAGGCTGCTAACCCAGGGAATCTAAAGTAACAGATAGTAGAAAAAATAAAAATCAATTATTTAAATTTTTATTGTGTTGATACTGGAAAAATGAAATCTAACATTTACTTGGAATTTGTGATTTTTTTAAACTACAGAATAAAACTTATTATTCAAAATAAAATGAAACTCAAAGACCTATGTAATAGAATAGATAGCTATGTGCAGTTCAATGTGATTGATATTTCCTGTAGATGTTCAAGGATAAGATAAGAACAAAGATATAGTAATTCAAATCAATAAGTAATCTATGTTTTGCTTTCTATTTTAGAATAAAAGTTGGTAATGCATTTTTCTCAACTCTCTGTGGACCAGAGATTGAAAATAGAATAATATGATTCATTATGTTAACATGCATAGCAATTATCTTTTTGGGGAGGAGAAAATTAAAAAAAAAAAAACTATGCCTCAGAGATGGTTAAGATACGTTCAACCATAACTCAATGAAATAATTGCCATGTATGGCAAAGCCTTCCCCTGTCCTCTTTTCTTTTTTTCCCCTTGCACTTAGTAGTATTTTATTTTTTTTCCAATTACATGCTAAGATAGTTTTCAAGATTCATTTTTATAAGGTTTTGAGTTCCAAATTTTTCTCACTTTCCCTCATCTTCCTCTTTCCCAAGCCTTCAAATAATCTGATATAGGCCAGACATATACAACCATGTTAAACATGTTTCCATATTAGTCATGTTGTGAAAGAAGAATCAGAACAAAAGGGAAAAGTCAGAAGAAAAAAAAAACAAATAATAAAAAAGTGAAAATAGTATGTTCTCATGAGCATTCAGACTCCATAGTTCTTTCTCTTGATGTTGATGGCATTTTCCATCCCAAGACTTTTGGAATTGTCTTGGATTACTATATATTGCTAAGAAGAGCTAAGTCTAAGACAATTCTCAGAAGAAGAAATTGAAACTATTTCTAGCCATATGAAAAGATACTCCAAGTCATTATTAATCAGAGAAATGCAAATTAAAATACCACTGAGATACCACTATGCACCTGTCAGATTGGCAAAGATGACAGAAAAAGATAATGACTAATGTTGGAGGGGATGTGGGAAAACTGGGACACTGATACATTGTTGGTGGAACTGTGAATGGATCCAACCATTCTGGAGAGCAATTTGGAATTATGCTCAAAAAGTTATCAAACTGTGCATGTCCTTTGATCCAGCAGTGTTTCTACTGGGGTTATATTCCAAATAGATCTTAAGGAAGGGAAAGGAACCTGTATGTGCAAGAATATTTGTGGCAGCTGTCTTTGTAGTGGCCAGAAACTGAGTAGATGCCCACCAATTGGAGAATGGCTGAATAAATTGTGGTATATGAATGTTATGAAATATTATTGTTCTGTAAGAAATGACCAGCAGGATGATTTCAGAAAGGCCTGGAGAGACGTACATGAACTGATGCGGAGTGAAATGAGTGAAATGAGATCATTATATACTTCAACAATAATGCTATATGATGATCAATTCTGATGGATGCGACTCTCTTCAACAATGAGATGAACGAAATCAGTTCCAATAGAGCAGTAAAGAATTGAACCAGCTACACCCAGCAAAACAACTCTGGGAAATAAATATGAACCACTACATAGAATTCCTAATCCATTTTTGTCCACCTGAATTTTTTATTTCTTTCACAGGTTAATTGTACAGTATTTCAAAGTCCAATTCTTTTTGTACAGCAAAATAACTGTATGGATATGTATACATATATTATATTTAACTTATACTTTAATATATTTAACATATATTGGTCAACTTGCCATCTGGGGGAGGGGGTGGAGAAAGGAGGGGAAAAATTGGAACAGAAGGTTTTGCAATTGTCAATGCTGAAAAATTACCCATGCATATATCTTGGAAATAAAAAACTATAATAATAATAAAAAAAAGAAGAGCTAAGTTTGTCTTAGTTGATCATCAAATAATGTTGCTGTTACTGTAGAGTCTTCTGATTCTGCTCACTTCACTTAACATCAGTTCATGTAAGTCTTTCCAGGTTTTTCTGAAATCTGCCTGTTCATCATTTCTTATAGGGCAGTAGTAGTATTCCATTGCATTCATACATCACAGCTTGTTCAGCCATTCCCCTGTTGATTATTATTCCTTCATTTTCCCATTCTGGCAAATTCTTTTTCAATATAAACTAGGCTATTTTTATATTCCTCCAATAGGTTCCACATTCTTTTACCTCAATGCCTCTCATTCATGCTGTTCCTTTTACATATAAACCACATCCATGAATTCCTTCCTCTAATTCTGCTTATCATTGTCTTCAAAACTTAATTTAAATGTTTTTTTCCATGAAATCTTTTATTTGTTCCCCAATCAGAATTAATCTCATTGATCCCTGAAATAAAAAAAAAATGTATTCTATACTCTATTATTATTATTTCTACACATCTGTGGTAGGAACATTGGTCATGTAGGCAAAGTTAATTTTTCCTTGTATTCCTGTTTTTCAGTAGAGTTCAACTCTTTCATGATTCTATTTGTACTTTTCTTATCAAAGATATTATTATGGTTTGACATTTCCTTCTCCAACTTATTTTATAGATGAGAAACTGAGGCAAATAGGGTTATTTAACAGCTAATAAATGTCTGAGGCCAGGTTTGAAATCAGGAAGAATAGTCTTCCTGATTCCAGGCCCAAATAATTACCTACTGTGCCATCTAGTTGCCCCCTCCTTTTTTTTTTTTTTTTTTGGTTAAACTAGTCTTTGAGACTTAACTCTGAGCCTAGACTCTGAGACACTCAGAGTTAAGTCATTAATGAAGTTTCCTGGTAGTTTAAGTACAAAAGTTTGCACACAAGGAAGCAGGAGTTGGTTTTCTAGACTTTTGGTTGGCAAACCATCAGGATCAATACAGATTCAGGGAAAATTTACAAAACTGAATCAATGGAATGTCTTTGCTGCCTATCCTTTCACAGAGACAGCCAAATGAACTTCCTTTTGTTAACTGTTAAATGGTCTATGGTTGTCTCATTTAATTTCTGTTCTGAATTTGAAACATCATACTGGTCTGAATCTGATTTAGCTTATACCAATGTTTTATCTTACTGGACTATAAGCAATTTGTGGGTAGAGATTACATTATTCATCTTTATATTTCCCTAATCACTTATAATTTGGTATCCTCTAGAGTCTTTTGTATAGAGTTTATTGTATAGAGTCTATACAATAAAAAATAAAACATAGTAAATGTTTAATGAATGTTTTTCCTTCCTTCCTTCCTTCCTTCCTTCCTTCCTTCCTTCCTTCCTTCCTTCCTTCCTTCCTTCCTTCCTTTCTTCCTTCCTTCCTTCCTCGTACCTTTGATGCTTCAGAAACTGAATGTCAAGGTATATGATCATTGGCTCATGGGATCATAGATTTAAAGCTGGTTGGGACCTTAGGAGCCACTGAATCCAATCCTCACACTTTACAAACAAGGCTATTGACATTTAAAGAAGCTAAACAGATTTCACACAACTGTTTAATGTCTGAGGCTGGCAGCAAGTAACATTTCTATATACTTTGCTATTGCTTTCAAGAATTTTGTCAGATTTTTCTTGGAATTTCTCCACTATGACTCAAAAGTTATGTGGCAGATTTGGAGCACAAAAACTTCATGTGGTTGTACTATTTTGTAATGCTTATAAAAATGATCAAGTCTCCCAAGAAATGGTATTATCTGAAATCTTGATCCTGAAAATTAATTTAACTTTGCCAGTTTTGCCTTTTTAAGGAGAATCTGTGAGCCATCCTTATATTTAGCTACAATTTCTTTGGTTTTATATATAGCAAAGGTGTTACTATTGATGAAATTCAATTCTTTCAGTATTATATCAACTCAGTCAATACATTAATAAAAATAAATATATAAATGTAAATAGACATACATTAATATGAAATCAATATAATAATAATATATAATATAATAATGATTAACAACTAAGTAATATATTAATAATGCATACATTTTAATAAATCACTTGGATCATTTTAGATTTTATGATTTTTATAAATTGTACATGGCCAAGACAAAAAAAAAAGATGATTTTAAACTATTTAAGATCATCACTGTGACTGAGGTTACTTCTATTACTAGAGAAGTCTTTATGACTGGGAATCGTAGCTTCTGTGGCTAACTAAAGCTGGGGGAAAACATGGAATTCACACACCTAGCTTCCACTGTCCTAGTAAATTGTAGCATGTGGAGTTATCTGAGAATTTAAAGGGGAAGGGATAACACTGGTAACTAATAGATTTAATTAGGATATCCAAATTGTGTGCTTTTGTAGATATTATACCTTTTTTTTTTTTTTTTTTTTTTTTTTTTTTTTAGTGAGAATATGATCTAGGTGAGCCCTTGTGGCTTGTGAAGGTGCCAGTTTTTAAAGAGGAAGTTTACCAGATATGAATATGATGGGGCAACTGAGGAACAGTATATGTGAGGTGTATATTTTTTCAGTATGTTTAATGTTCTATGGAGGTCTTTAGTAATGTCTTCATGTCACAATGTGTTAGATATCTAGTAATGGTCCAGTTTATGATGAAAGACTTTCAGTGCTTGTATTGAGATTCTGCTCCATCAATCTAAGGGTATATTTGAGAGGTCATAGGCAATACCATCAAGCCAAATATAATTTTATTTCAAAGTCAATTCATAAAGAAAAAAGATGAACTGGAGTGATTGCCTAGGATTAATCTAATCTGAAGGAATATAATTATATTACTTGAAAAAAAGAATTATCCAAGACTCATTCATTCACTTTAAAAATCACATTTCATTATTCAAATGAAAGTTAAACAAAAACCTCTATTTTTTTCTTACAAGACAAATCTAAATCCAATAAAATTTTATGTAGAGCCAACTCTTGATTATTCATGCTAATGTAGTGGAGAGGAGTCATAGTTAACAAGAAATAATGATAATTGTAAAAGAAAATGTATATATTAAATTTTCATGAATGATTGCCCCACTAATTTTGAATATAGGCTGATGCAGACAAAGCATATATAATAACTTTGCTTGCTTCTTATTCTCCTTAGAATCATTTGAACTGAATTTTATCCTATTTTTATGAACAGCCCTCTTATTCTCTATTTCTCTATATCTCCCCTTTGGTTAAGTACTTTTATTTTTTATGGTTTTTACTACATATCACCCTTACTCCAATTCTTTATCTCCAAACCAGAGGCTTTTCAGATTACCTTTACAAGACCTCTCTACTCTCTAATCCTCTGTAAATTCCAGAGTTAATGAAGGTAGGGCAGGTACAAGAAGAAAGAATACTCTTTCTTGATAGGGTTGTTAGTGAGCCTACTACTCTGTAGTTTGCACCAGGTCTGATAAGAGCAGTGATAGCTGGAGCAGTTCTCCAGTTGAGATTCTGGACAAATAAGGCTACCTAATAAATATTAGTATGTCCATAAATAGAACAAATAAGATGCATGTTCTTGGTCCAACTTACTGCCAAGTTCTTTCTCTTGGAATTGGAGTCTTGCTCCTGAACACAAAATTTTGCCCATTGCCAGCTTCCTCTTAGATGTTGACTTTTCCTAGAGCCCTTTTCTTTTTCTAGCTAGCTTTACCTAAACATTTGGCTCATCTGGCATTATGGGCTCAAAGTCCTTTGGCAATTATCTTTTTTTTCCCCTTCCCATTCTTGGGATCAATGAGGGTTTAGCCCACATCATGGACTCTATTTAGCCATATTATTCATCTAATCCTACTCCATCCCCCAGGGACCAGGCCAGAAAGAGAAGTAAAATTGTTCATGTTACCAATCAAACTTATCTTTCTATTCACACCAATTTCTTATTACCATCATTAGAGGGAATAACAGTTAAGCAAACTGTGGAAATAGAAAAGTATTCTCCCATTTCTAAACTAGCAGTCTACACATCAAACCTATGGAATTCATGCCCCTAGTGTATGGGGAAGTTAATCTACTATGGGCTCCCCAGCCCACTGTATCTAGTTGGCTCCAGACTAAATAAAGACTGTGTTACACGTTTTGGCCAGCTCTCTAGGTAGGCCATCTTGCTGTCTGCTTTTCTGTCTTACTCTTTCTTCTCTGTCTCCCTCTCCATTTTCAAATTGTACTTTGGAGACAATAATTATATCAAATATATTATCAATTTTGGAAAGATTATTGATTGACTTTTGGATTAATCCACTATCACTGTGAGTCTCCAGATCAAAATTCAAAGCTCCCTTCCTTGTTCACTACTCTTCCTCTCCCTATTAAAATGTGAGCTGCTTAAGGGCAGTGATTATCTTGCTTTTATGTGTTCTCTGTACTTAATACTGTGTCTAATAAATACCTAATGTTTTCCTTCCTCTCTTCTACTTCATTCCTCCTTCTTTCCCTCCCTCCCTTCTCTTCCTTCCTTCCTTCCTTGTCTTCCTTCGTTCCTTTGTTCCTTCATTCGTTCGTTCCTTCCTTCCTTTCTTCCTTCCTTCCTTCCTTGCTTGCTTCCTTTCTTTGCTTTCTTCCTATCTTCCTTCTTTCTTTCCTTCCTTTCCTCCTTTCCTCCTCCATTACAGTTGGTCATTGCATTACAGAAGTATTTAAGTTTTTCAAGGTTGTTTTTCTTTTCAAAGTTATTTTTCTTACACAAATTATTCCCCTATTACAACTCATTTCATTTTGCATCAGTTTATATTCTCCAAGATTCTATGCAACCATCTCTTTTATCATTTCTTAATTAACAATATTCCATTACATCCACATACTCAGGTTAGTCTGTTCTTCCTTAATTGTATAAGGGCAATCTAAGGAACCTTCTTACATTCTAGATTCTAGTTTATTAGATTCTCATTCACCTGTCTCTTTATTCTCGTGGACTCCCAGTCAAAACATACAGCAAGTTTCAAATCTCTTTGCTCTTTTCCATACTTTTAAAAAAATTAATATATTCCTTTTTTTAACCCTTTCTTCTCTTAAAACTTCTCAGAATGAAATCAGTCTATTTCCAAGTTTCTTGTTTTTTTCATTTAATTTTCTCAGTAACCTTTGAAGGTATTAAAATTCTGAAGCAACAATTGCTTCTTCTCTACTCGTTAAAAATCTTAGCACTATACAGGGAATGTCAACAGTCTTAGTTTTTATATCTTTTACTTTTTAACAGTTTAACATTATACCAACATTTTGGGGATAAAACTATATCTCCTTCCATTTGACCAAAATCTAGGATTTTTTTGATCCCCTTGTCATCATTTGTTTCATTTCATTCTTAAAAATATATTTTCATTCTTTTTTTGTATATCAATTCTCCTACTCTCTGTCCCCCTTTCCCTCTCAGAAAGCCATACCTTATAACAAATATTTTTTAAAAATAAAGATGAAAAATCAGTATAATTGATCAAGATATTGAAAGCATCTGAAAATTCTTACATTTAACAGACTTCCCATCTCTGCAAAGGGATGGGTAAATCTTCTCATATTCCTTCCTTTAGCGATATTTATTCTTTTTATAATTATGTACCATTCATTTTTTGGTTTTTTTTTTTTTGTGTGTGTGTGTCTTTCCATTTACTACTTTGTTGTAGTCACTGTATCAATTGTTTTCTTGACTTTACTTACTTTATTCTGTATCAGTCCATGTAGATATTTTCATGCTTCTTTGTATATATCATATTTGTTATTTCTTTCAGTATATTCATATTTCATTACATATTACATATACTATGACATTTATTTTCCAATTGATGTGTTTTTGTACTTGTCTTTGATCTTTTCATCCAAAACAACTAAAATTCATCTATTCCATTAAAGAAATTGCATTGCAGAGTGAGTTACTTTTGGCTATACACTTTTTAAAATTTTGTCTTTTGAGACATAATCCTATTTCATTTCTTAATTTCAGGAGAAGTTGCCAAGTTTTGTGATATTGAATTCTTTGATTCTCAAATTTCTTTTTAGGTGTTTAAAAGGATGTGTGTGTGTGTGTGTGTGTGTGTGTGTGTGTGTGTGTTTTAAATATGAATTTTGGGTAAGTTAATTTGGCACTTTTCCTTTTGAAATTTCTTTTAGGAGATGATGGATATATACTTTCAAACTTCACTTTCCCCTGTTTTTAGTAGATCTGGACAGTTTTCGTTTATGATACCTTAAAAAACAACACCCAGGCTTGATTTTGGTTTCTTTGTATTGTTTTATTTTAAAGCATGGAGTTAGTTAGGTAGTGTAGTAGATACTGAGTCTGGAGTTAGGAAGACCTGACTTTAAATTTGGCCTCAGACACTTATTAGTTCTATAACATTGATCAAGTCATTTAATTTTTGTTTCCTTCAGTTTCATCATTTGTAAAATGGGATTAATAATAACACCCAATGTGCACTGAGGATTTAAAACAATAATGTTTGTAAGGCATTTAGCACAGTGCCCAGCATGTATGTAGTAGGTACTTTAAAAATAGTTGTATTTTCTAATTTTCAGGGAGCTGAATGATTTTCATTTCTCTCTCCTTGATATTTTTTTCCAGGTCAGTTTTTGATGTTAGATATTTTGCATTTTCTTCTTCTTTTGATTTTGTTCTATTTTTTGTTTTCTCTTATGAAGCTATTGATTTCTGCTTAGTCTATTTTTAGTTTTCAAGGAGGTAATGTCTTGGGCAAAGTTGACCACTTTTTCTTCTAAGGCATCTCTTTTCTTCTAATTCTTTCCTAAGTGGATATACTTTTAATCTTTTATCTGTTCATTTCTTGTAAATATGCATGCAGTTCCTTTATGGAAAGCCATTTCTTTTTTTCTCATTTGAGTTGTAACTTGGAATTAAGGTGTTATTCTCTCCTTTTCAGGAATCTCTATATTTGCAAAGATTTTTTAATAGTGATTGTATTTCCTTTTATTTACTCATCTGTCCACCTTTTGTTCTTGTCTTCAAGCTTTGCACTCTCTGCTGTACTTTTGGATGGAATGATTAACTCTGGTTGATTGCAGCCAATATCCCCTGGATAATTGGACCTCTGTCTCCTATGGTTAGATCCTCCTGAAAACTTGGGATTCAGAGCCCTAGAGTCACCCAGGCCTATCTGACTCAGGTCAGAATGTGAAGGAAATCCAGGCCCTTGGACTTAGTATGCTCTGGTTTGAATGCAGGGATGCCATTTTTCTCTGGTCTCTCCAATTCTGCCTTTGTTGCCTTTGGAACTGTTACACGTATTTTGCTAGAAGCTTCCCTTTCATATTGGCCATGGAATTCTTGCTAACTTTTGATACAGTTTCAGGTAGATACGAACCTTATTGTAGCTTCTGATTTGATTGTTTATTTTTTAGTCTATGTAAATGTTAGGGTTTTGCCAAAATAGTTATGTAGAAACTGGACATTCTGCCTTACTCTCAAGCAGCCGTCTTAACAGGATGCCTTTTAATTACATTACCTTCATTAAATCTTTTTCTGTTCTAATCTGTCCTACAAACAGTTGCCAAAATCAACTTACTCAAGTTCAAATCTGGCCAGCTTATCCTTCTTCCCTTCCCCCAAATAATAAATTCTAGTATGTCTCTATATGCTAAAGATAAAGCCCTCTGTTTTAAAACTCTTTAGCACTTGGACCTTTTGTATTATGTGCTAAGCACATAGTAGCTTTTTCAAGGGAAGGACTGTGTATCTTTTTCATTTTTTCATTTATCACTGTGCTTTGTACATAATATTGAATTAATGCTTATTGACTGAGCTATTCTGTCTTTTCTCATTCAGGAGAGAAGAAAGTTATTTTAACTTAACTTCTAATTTTTCTGTTTCATGCATTATCAATTACCATTATTTAGGACTTAAAAGGCATATTATTATTTATATCTGAAGTTTTACATTAAAATGGGGTATTGGATAGTGTTTAAGACACTATTCTTTTTTGTGTCTTAATTTTCTACCACAGAAATTTAATAACCACAGAAATTGACAATGGGCAATTTTTCACATAATTATCTTACCAATGGGAAATATATGCTAATTTATCTTCAAACACTAAGGAATGAATTAATTTTAGGTTGATTTTCTAATAGTATGGAACATTAGTAAAGTTAGTCCATGTAAACTCTTCCATCTTAGAAAATTGCTGGAAAGATTATGGAAACAAAATGCACATTTTATAATTTTTAAAATAAAGTTAAATTTTGTTTTCTTCACAGTTACCTGTGTGGATTTAATGGCATCTCTGAAGAAACTTATAAACTTTTTGATTTTTAAATGGATATTAAGTATGGGAATATAGTTAATGTGTCTATAGGGATTGGTAAAAGATCTATATCTTTAGCAAATTAGAAAACATTTCCATTTTAAAGAGTTAATTTGGAAAGTACTTAAAGTGATCAATATGTAAAATCTAATTAGTTTTTTTTTTTCCTGAATGAAGGCATAGTTATACTCCTAATTTGTTAAAACCATTGCAAAAAATGTATTTCACAATTACTTTAGTTAATTATTAAATATTATTTTAGATACAATCAAAGTGACTGTTTTAAGTGTCAAGTTTCATAGTTGATGTTAGGGAGTAATTCACAAAATGCAAAAACTTAGCAGCTAGATGGTACAGTGTACTGGACCAAGAACTGTATTCAAAGCTGGCATCAGATACTATCTATTTGTCACTGAGCAGGTAATGTAACCTCTGTTTGCCTCAGCTTCCTCAATTATAAAATGAGGATAATAATAGCATTTAGCGCTCATGCTTGTTGTGAAGAATAAGTGAGACAATATTTATAAAGCACTTAGCATAATTCTTAGCACATAGTAGACAATACATGGTATTTGTTTCCTTCTTTCCCTCCATATACCATGGCCAATCCACTTTCTGGTTGCTTCTATGGAATGTGAACAATGATTTAGATGTTCCATAAAAAGAACAAAGAGTAACTCAGGATCTTCTACACAACAGTTTTATATATATATATATATATATATATATATATATATATATATATATATAAATAATATATAAAATGAAGTGAAATATTGTCCAAATGTAATGATGATAGTTAACATTTATATAGAACTTAAAGGTTTTCAAAGAGCTTAATATATGTTATCTTATTTAATACAACTCTGTGATATAGTGCTATTATCATTCCTATTTTATGAATGAAAAACTAATGATGAAAGAGATTGACTTGGTCAGGGTCAGGGTCACCTAGTCTGTTAGTAAAACTCTGGGGTCTTTACTTTGAATTCATATTCAAGTGTTCCCAATTCCAAGTCTGATACCACATTCACCACATATCCTAGCTGCCAGTATTATATCAGTTTACTTTTCTTTTCTTTTCTTTTTTTTTATTGCAGCTTTTTATTTACAAAGCATATGCATGGGTAATTTTTCCAACATTGACTTTTGCATAACCTTTTGTTGAAAAATTTCCCATCCTTCCCCTCACCCCTTCCCCTAGCTGGCAGGTAGTCCAATACATATTAAATATGTTAAAATACATGTTAGATCCAATATATGTATACATATTTATAGTTATCTTGTTGTACAAGAAAAATCAATCAAGAAGGAAGAGAAAGAAAAACTGAGAAAAACAACACAATGCAAGCAAATAACAACAGAGAGAGTGAGAATGCTGTTTTATTCCACACTCTGTTCCCATTGTTCTCTTTCTGGGTATAGATGGCTCTCTTCACCACTGAACAAGTGGAACTGGTTTGAATCATCTCAATGTTGAAGAAAGCCACGTCCATTAGAATTGATCATTGTATAGTCTTATTTTTGCTCTGTACAATGATCTCCTGGTTCTGCTCATTTCACTTAGTGTAAATTCATGTAAATATCTCCAGATCCCTCTGAAATCATCCTGTTGGTCATTTCTTATAGAACAATAGTATTCCATAACATTCATATACCATAACTTATTCAGCCATTTTCCAATTGATGGGCATCCACTCAGTTTCCAGTCTCTAGCCACTACAAAGAGGGCTGCCACAAACATTTTTGCACATGTGGGTCCCTTTCCCTCCTTTAAGATCTCTTTGGGATATAATCCCAGTAAAAACATTGCTGGATCAAAAGGTATGCACAGTTTGATAACTTTTTGAGCATAGTTCCAAATTTCTCTCCACAATGGTTGGATCTGTTCCCAACTCCACCAACAATGTATCATTGTCTCAGTTTTCCCACATCCCTTCCAACATATGTCATTATTTTTTCCTTTCATCTTAGTCAATCTGAGAAGTTTGTGGTAACATCTCAGAATTGTCTTAATTTGCATTTCTGTGATCAGTATTAATTTGGAGCACTTTTTCATGTGACTAGAAATAGTTTCAATTTCTTCATCTGAAAATTGTTCATATCTTTTGACCATTTATCAATTGACTTTTAAATTTTTACTTTTAAACTTGAACATTATTCTTAGGATCCTAAGATCATAGCAGTAGAACTGGAGGAGGATTTAGAGCTCACCAGTTCAACTGCTTCATCTTATAGAAGATCTTGAAATCTAAAGGATTGCCTGAAGTCACAAAAGCAGCACTAAGTGACCCAGCGGTAAGAGTTGGTATTTGAATGTGTGAATCTTGATTACAAATCTGTTGGCCTTTCCAGAATATTATACAGAGCCTAAATTTAGACTTAAGTAATACGACTCCAAATCTATTCTTTTTTCTAAGAATAAAAATAAAATAAAATAATAATAATAAAATAGTGATAATATTTTATAGTAATCTAAAATTTGCAAAGCACTTTATATATTATTTTATTTGATCTACATTTTCACTATATTGCACTTAAGATACCTGAATTTATAACAAAAAGGTTAAGTTTTGAACTGGTTTAGTGAGTTCCTCATTTTAAACTTGTAGGTGGGGGAAATCTAGAATAATATTGTCTAAGAAAAATTTTTATAGGATTCTGATTAATTCTTAAGCTTTTAAATACATCTCAATGTCACATTGAAATTTTCACTTCATAAATTATTTTAAAATAAAGATTTTTATGATTAATGTTCTCTGAAATATTGTTTTGTTTTATCTTTTTAAAGGCCAGATGCTTTTACAAGCCTTAGCCCTAATTCAGCAAAATGAGGACATCGAGGAGGCACTTAGACAAATACGAATTCTTTCCAGAAGTAAGATTAAATTGTTATTTTAAAAAATAAGATTCATTAGATATGATATGTGTAAATTTTATTGTAACAACACAGAGTGCTTAAATGATTGTATAAAAATTGTTTTGTAAACATAGGTATGTCATTGTATTTTGAACAATGTCCACCTTGGACTTGCCTGGTAATTCAGGTTTGGGATTGGAATGAAATAACTTGCTTGTAAACTATACAAACTTTAACAAAAATAAATTTGTTCAACAACACATGGAAAGGTTATTCAGCAAAAATTTGCCATGTTTGTGAACCCATTCAGCAGGGTATATTGACTTGCATGGGAGTAACCTTGAATACTTATCTTTTAGGCTTGTATGGTTTAAACAGCTGTGAAACTGTATAAATGGTTTTGATTTGTTAAAATGACAAAAAAAAAAAGGAAAATGACAAATATTGGAGGGTATATAAGAAAAATAAGTACACTAAAACTCTCTTAATAGAGCTGTGAACTAGTTTAACCATTCTAGAAAGAATTTTGGCACTGTGGCCAAGAAGCTATAAAACTGCACATATTCTTTAACCCAGTAATAGTGCCACTGAGTCTATATTCAAGGAGATCAAAGAAAGAAGAAAAAGACCCATATATACAAAACTATTTATAGCAGTTCTTTTTATAGTGGCAAAGAATTGGAAATTGATGGAATGTCCATTAACAGAAATAGCTGAACAAGGTATAGTACATAAATGTGATGGAATGCTGCTGTGTAGTTTAAAAGTGTTGAAGGAAATAATTTTATAAAAACTTGAGGAGACCTCTAAGAACTGATGCAGAGGGAAACAAAAGAAACAGAACAATTTACATGGTGACAAAAATTTAAAGACAGTCAAGAGAAAGGCTTAATATTAGAAAGGCTTAATAACCTTGATCAACACAATTACCCTCCATAATTTTAAAACATTAACAATAAACCTTACTGTTCATTTTTAGACAAAGACCTGATGGACTGAGACTGTAAACTAAAGCATATTTTTTTCTTTTTCTTTTTTTAATGGGGCAGGAGAGGGTAGAGAGGGCATAGCTAATGTAGAATTTTTTTGCATAACTATAATTTTTTGTAATATATTTTATTTTTCTTGTCTTCTCATTTAGTGTGGGATGGGGAGAAGAAGGGAGAGAATTTGGGAAAAAATAAAAAATTAAAAAAATTAAAAGTTATCTATGCTATAAAAAAGGAGTCTCAAAATAGTTCAAGCAAGAGTTTGAAGTAATGAAGACCCATTTTTTTTTTCAGTATCAATAGTTTCTGGGATCCATCATCATCATTATCATCATAACAAAAATAATGATCAAGTCAGCATTTATATAGCATTTTATTGTCTGAAAAGTGCTTTACAAATATTTTCTTATTCAAGCCTTACCACAATCCTACGGAGAGAGGTAATTGTATACTCTATGATTGCTTAGCAATCTATGAAAAATGAAAATTCTGAAATATTGAAAAATAATAGAAAGATGTGTGATAGGTGTAAAAAAAGCCTGTTACACATTCTTAGTTGAACTGAGCATAAGGGATCATAAATAATTATAACTAGTATTTGTATAGTGCTTTAAGAGTTGTAAAGTGCTTTAAAATATTATTTAATTTAGAGATAGCCAGTGTTAAGGTAGATAAAATGCTGGGCCTGGGCCTGACTTTGGCCTCAGATATTTCCTAGTATGGTCCTGTGAAACTTCTATTTGCCTCCAATTTAGGTACCTAATCCACTGTGCCACTTTGTATCATCCAAAAGATTTAGCAAGACTGAAGGATTCACAATAGATAGTAAGCATGTACATGATATTAAAAGATCCAATTCTGGAGTTCTTAGCCTTTTTTTTGGTATCATGGACTCCTTTGGCTGTCTGTGGAAGCCCATGGACCACTTCTCAGAATGATGTTTTTAATTCATTTATTAATACATACATAATAAATATAGTTTCACCAACTGTAAAATGTGTATACCTACTTTTCAGGGTTGTTGTGAGGATCAAATGACATAATATTTGTCTTTAAAAAAAAGTATGAAAGGGACAGCTAGGTGTTGCAGTGGATAGAGCACTAGCCCCTGGATTCAGGAGGATCTGATTCAAATCTGGTTTCCGACACAACACTTCCTAGCTGTGTGACCCTGGGCAAGTCACTTAACCACACTTGCCTCAGTAAAAAAAACCCAAACAAAACAAACAAAAAAAGCATTGAACACAGTGCTTGGTACATACTAACTTCTCTATATAAATGCTTATTCCCATCCCTTTTTCTTTTCTTGTTTTGTTCCTCACAATAATCCTGAGAGGGAGATACTATTATCCTCATTTTATTGATAAGGTTGCTGAGGTAACACAGTAAATGATTTGTCCAAATGTAATGTACAAAGTAAATTTTAAACTAAATTCGTCTTGACTCCAATTTAGGTACCTAATCTATTGTGCCACTTTGTATCATCCAAAAGATTTAGCAAGACTGAAAGATTCACAATAGATAGTAAGCATGCACATGATATTAAAAGATCCAATTCTGAAGTTCTTAGCCTTTTTTTTTGTATCATGGACTCCTTTGGCTGTCTGTGGAAGCCCATGGACTACTTCTCAGAGTGATGTTTTTAATTCATTTAACCCTGGGGAACAGGTGCTATCATTCCTGTTTTACAATTGAGAAATCTGAGGCAGACAGAGGTTGCCTAAAGTTACACAGCATATCTTTTCCTACATGCAGAAGACTAGAAATAGGGGAAATATAGAGGCTCATGTTAAAGAGGAGAAAAAGGATGAGACACAGAAAACAGAAGAATCAGGATATATTTTCCCCTCCTTCCCCAATACCATCCAGTTCAGCAGTGGCAGGATGGTCATTAACATTTGTAAAAGTTTGATTAAAGAGAAACATGAGCAAATATATCAGTTACATGTACTAAGCATTGACATATCTATAGGCTAGGCCAGAATATTAAATGTAATATTTAAGTTATCACTTTACCAGATGTTTGCCTTACCTAAATAAACACAGGACAAAGTTGTTTTTTCTCTGGACAAATTGCAGTGGGAATTTGGGGAGAGGCCCTTTTGGATGCACAGAAAATTTTTGCTAAGACAGTTTAACCCCAGCTTGATATAGTACATAACTGATCTTTTGTTTACAGACCGCGGTAAGAAGACAACAGTTGAGCTGTTGAAATTATTGACTGCTTACTGTGATGAAAAATTTGACCTAGACAAGGAGTTGAAGGAATTAGAAACTATTCCACCAAGTAAGTTCTCCATCATTTTATTGTGCTAACTTTCATATTACTTCATGCAGGGAATTTTATAGTTGAAAGACATCTTAAGTTTTAGTTCAATTCCTTTATTTTACAGATGACAAAAGTGGGCCCTAAAGAGATAAACTTAGCTATTCTACTCAGTGTCATATTCAGTTCTAGAACCCAGGTATTTTTTTTTATCTTGATCCTTTGAAAAAAGTTTTTCTCACAGAATAGCTCCAAGAATTCAAATTTTGTGAAATAAGCAAAAGCCCATGTATTTAGAATCTTGAATAGTAGTTTTAGTTGTTGTTCAAAATTCTAAATTTATTACAAAATTTCAAGAAACTTTAAATTTTCTCAAACTTTTCCCAACTTTTTAATATGTGAAATGTTAAATATGATCAAAAAAGTATTATGGTGTTCAATTAGCATTCATAAATGTTTGGAAAGTATCATATATTTGTGTGTGTATCACACATATAGCTATAAATGAATCATTGTTATTCTTGTGTTCCTTATATTTAATGAAGCAGATCAAATGTCTTAAGTATAATGGTAAATTTGTATCAAAACCTCTTGCTTTCAAGTTTCAAGTTTCAGAAAAAAAAGTTAGATGTTTGAAATGTTTTACTTATCTAGAATGTCAAAGCATTTTTTAATCATTTTTGTTTGATTTTTATGTCATTTTGCAACTATTATAAATTACAGTAGATTGTTATTTAGCAAAACATTACTTTCATTTACAAGTACTCAGATTGTGTCTTTTTGAAGATTACTTCTATCTTTGTTAAAAAATAGAAGGATTAAAAACAACATTATTTAATTTATTAGTTTTAACCAAAGGGTGAGGAGTCTATAGGATCTTCCATAAGATATAACATGTCTTAAAGGTAGTTCTCACCAAAAAAATCTTATATTGTCTAAAAGGGAATAGCCACAATTTTCTGGTACTCCCTGAAGATCAGATGAAATAAACATAGTATTCTTTTCTCATGGAGGCAGGGAACCAATTTTACATCTACATTTAAGAAGAATAGTGAATGTAATTCTAATTGGGCCAATGGAATTCCTTAGAGTCCATAGTCCTGCTAGTAATCACTTTAGTAGAGTTGCACAGGCAATTTTGCAATGCTTTTACTACCTTCAGCAGATGCTGGTAATTTCAGGATTAGAATCATTCAGGCACATCAGACTGAGTTGATTGGACAATGCATACAATCTGAATGCTATAGTGAGACTATCTATCATATTTCATTTGAGACTCCAATCTTCAGAAAGAGAAGGTGGAAAACCCTTATTATAAGGAAGGTGGTGACCAGCTACTCCATTTTGTGACGTGTAATTCAGGCTAGAAATAAAGAACATCTTGCATGCATGAGTGGTTGAAACATTGTTAACAAAGGAAAATGCGGAATTTTCCTGGGAATATCAAAAATGGATGGAAAAATTTGTTCAAATAATACAAGGAAATTTCTCTGAAAGAAAGACTTATACTAAGCATCTGTATTTCATAATTCTTTAATTCTATGATGCTATGAAACTATTCATTTATGGTTTATCTTAAAGCCAGAGTTTATCTTAAAGTTTTATCTTTAAAGTTTATTTTAACATTCCATCCTGCTTATTGAGATTTATTATTGTTTATCTCACTGGTATATTATATCTCCACTGGTGATATTTTAGCTTCTGGATTACTGATTTTTTAATTTTTTTTCCTCCTTGGATTGGTTAATTTTTAATTTTTTTGTCTTAATTTTTCATTTCCCCCAAATTATCTTTTATATATTTTACTGTTTGTAAAAATGAACTTAAAAACTCCATTATTAGTAAGTGAAATACCTCTCCTGCTTCCTTATTTTCAACAAAATAAAATTTATATTATCATATAACTTTTTTTTTTTGCTATATCTATAACCATTGAAATCAAGGTAAATTGAGGCATGAAGTTCTGAACATGATCATTTTATTAACTAAGTATAAATTTGCCAGTAAATAGGGTTTTAGCCCCCTCAGAAAAGCCAAGGCATAGAATTAGGAGGACAATTCTCTTTTATGGACAAAAGAAGAAATCTTTTTTTATTTGGCAGTATCATAGATGAAAAAACAAAACAAAACAGTATGATTAATTAAAAAGCTTGTGGCATCATAGCTGAGAGGAACAATATCATTAGCTAGAAATTAGAAATGAGGGACTAGTTACAACTTTTCCTTCCATCTTTTCACTAAGAAATGTTCATTGTTTGAATCCTCCTGTAAGGGTAGTTTAGTGATCCTAAATCAGAAAACCCTAGATAATAGGCCAGATTCTTTGGCATCCACCTGAATCATTTAAGGATTACAGATTTCCTTGAGGCAATTTGGCATCCACCTGAATCATTTAAGGATTACAGATTTCCTTGAGGCAATAACAGAACTGTGATTAGTAGGAAAATTGAACTTCTAAATTTAACTTAGGGACATTAAGTGATTTATAGGAAAGCTGAATCTCCAAACTTAACTCTGAGACAAATGAAACATGACTGAGGAAGTTACAAAAATGTCAAGAGTGATACAGAATGAAATCTCAATAACAAAATAGGATCAATTTGATTTTCCCAATTTTTACTCTTTCCAGAAAAACATGATGATTTTCTCTTGGGCTACCCTACGCGTCGAATAAGTTGTGCTGTGGTAAATACACCATCACCATGTGTCAACAAAACCGTTGGTCACATTGAAGATTTGGAAATAAAGATAGAAGAATGCTTTCATCAGGTATAGCATCATTGCGAATGCTAAAATAGTTGCAGACTTTTAAATTTCCACATAACCTTTAAATTTTTTTAAAAATGTAATTTTTCTTATACTGTTACATTTAAAGATTGCAAGAAAATATTTTTCTGAAGTACGCTATTTTATGAATCCGAACTTTGTGACTAATTTTGCTCAAATTATACTAATAACTGAGATTTCTATAACACTATATCTTTAGCTCTTTTGGTCCTCACAGCAACCTTGTAAAGAGGCTGTACATATATTATTCTATTTTACAGATAAATAAACTTGGTCTCTGGGAAATTAATGACTTGGTTAGGGCATAGGGTGAATATGGATCAGAAGCAGGATTCAGGTTTAGATCTTTAGGTATCCATCAGTCTCCTACTATTTTACATTTGCTTTTGAGGGTAT
This sequence comes from Sarcophilus harrisii, assembly GCF_902635505.1. NCBI lineage: Eukaryota > Metazoa > Chordata > Mammalia > Dasyuromorphia > Dasyuridae > Sarcophilus > Sarcophilus harrisii. The sequence continues at coordinate 478,974,830 of NC_045426.1, forward strand.
TTACAGTCTATAAAAGTAAAAGTAAAATTAAAATATTAAAATAGAGCCCTTATCTGTCTAAATTCATGCAATCCTAGACTTGTTCTTTATCTAGAAACAATCATGCTAAGTGATAATTTCCATAAACCAACTCAACTCGTTAATTAAATAATGTTTACATTATTTATGGGAGGGGGGCACTAAACTGATGAGATGATTAGATAAGTAAGTTGATTCATTAAAGGATTGTATGTCCTTTGTTAGGAGTTATTTAGTTGTAAGGAAATACTGGATGGGTCTGTTGAGAAACAATGTAATTTTGATTGTATATTTATAAGCTGTTAAACTCTGCCGTTGATTATTACTCTTTGAGTTAACCTTTGCTATTACTTACAAAGTTATTATTACAAAGTTATAACTTTGTATTGTTTTCAAAATGATTTTTTACCTTTCAAAAGGTACCTTTATCTTTCAAAAAGATTTTTTACCTTAATGGATCAGTGCTCAGAAAGATAGGGAAAAGCAAAGGAAGTTGGGAGAAAATGAAGGGAATGCTTCTTAATACAGCCCAGGTATATGAACACAGCTGTCACATTATTAACTCATAATATCACCTTGCTGTCCCCTAAAATTTGTTCTTTTTTCGGACTAACATATCTAACCACATCTTCCCCATTAACTACTTTTGAAGTTAATTTTTTGAACACATTTAAGACTTTACATTTCTCCCTACTGAATTTTATAATTTTAAACATCCCAATTCTTGAACTTGCCAAGGATATAAAGATTTTTTTTTAGATACAGATTATCATCCAACATGCTTACTATTCTACCCAGCTTTGTATCTTATGTGAATGTAGCGACCATGACATTTATGTCTTTATTCAACATGACAGGGCCAACCACAGATCTCCAGAACACTCTGCTAGAGACTTCCTGCCAAAGTGATATTAATAATCTTTCAGGCTGACTATTCAATTTATATGAAACCCATGCAATTTTATTGTTGTCTAATACAAATCTCTCTTTTTAACAAAATGATATACTTTATCAAATACTTTGCTAATGTTTAGGGAAACTCTGTTGATGGCTTAAATGGATGGAGTCTAAGGCATGCGAGTGATGGGGATGGAATCAGGTCACAAAGATCTGAGTTCAAAGGCAGCATCTGTGTGACCCTGGACAAGTCACTTATCCCTATTTACCTCTCTTACTCATCTGTAAAATGAGCTTGAGAGGAAATGGAAAACTCCCCTAGCCATCTTTGCCAAGAAAACCTCGAATAGGGTCACAAAAAGTCAGACATTACTGATAATGAATGAACAGTAACAAGAAGCCTAGTGAACAATATAATGGATGGCTTTCTGGATCATAAGATTCTTTCTTTCTTGATTTTAGGGAGTTTATTTTAGGTGAAAACTTGTGGGTTCAGTCTCAATGGCTCCAAGTATTCATTGAGGAAAATTCTCGACATTTAGGCAGAGATTAGGCTTTCTACCTAATTTAGCATTTTTGAAGGGTTGAAGCAAAATTCATTTGATTAAAAAAAAGTCAGTAGTGTAACAGCATGTTCTATTACTGTATCTTTGGACTGGATATATGAACACTACAAGGGGAAGCTGCAAAAGAGTTGACCTTTTCTTGGAACTTTTCTCATTCTAAGGTCTAATGCCTGAAGGTGTTTGGAGAGCTCATAACCCTCTTCTATATTCTTCTTATCTGTGGCAGGTCAGTGCTGCCCTTCTTTCTCAGCAAGCTGCTCAAATGCAAAACTTTCTCCAACCTCTCAAATGAATCATTTATCAGTTCATTTAATAATTTATAGATGATGCTTGGGTCATGGTCACATTTCTTCATTCCAATTCAAACAACACATTTCCTGTTCAATTTTATTCCAGTTAAATGACTCCTCAAACTTATCTTAAAGCCTATAATTGAACTTCATTGTAAGTGAACTTCACCCATTTAATTTAAGTGAAGAAAGATTGAGTGAATCTTATCCCACCTTCCACTTATGTATCCTCTTGAAATGTCCTTGATCCAGCTTTTTTGTTAACTTTCAAGATGAAACTATTCCAGTATCTGGGCTTCAAAAATTATTGTCCAAATTTTCCTTCATTTTTCCTCCTAATTCAACTTTTAAGCTATTTCTTTATGCCAGATTTTGTCAAGTCTCCTAAAAAGTTTCCTTATTTGGTTCACATTCTTACTGTTCTCCCACTTTTTCTTCCATAAACTTCTCCTTTGGAAGCCAGAAATAAATTTCTATATTAAGCTTCATTTCTCAAATATAAAAATTTATAAAAGTACAAGTCACTCTCCAATGTTTAAATAATCAGAGGATATATACAGGCAGTTTTCAGATGAAGAAATCCAAACTATCTGTAGTCATATGAAAAACTGCTCTATTAGAGAAATGCAAATTAAAACAATTCTGAGGTACTAACTTATATCTATCAGATTGGCTAATGTTAGAGAAAATAAATGATAGATGTTGAAATAATTGTGGGGATGATGGAACTCTAATATCGTGTGGGTAGAATGTAAACTTATCTAACCATTTCAGAGAGCAATTTAAAACTGTGGCCAAAAGGCAATAAAACTGTCACCTTTTGACCCAGAAATAGCATGACTAAATCTGTATTCCCAAAGAGGTTAAATAAAAACAAAAAGGAAAAGGACTTATTTATACAAAAATATTCATGGCACCTCTTTTTGTGGTAGTAAAGAATTGTAAATTGAGAGGATGCTTATCCCAGTGGTTTGGGAATGACCAACCAGGATGTGATTGTAATACTATTGTGCTACAAGAAATGATGATTTTTGAAGAAACTTGGAAAAACTTACATGAACTGTTGAAAAGTGAAGTAAGCAAAATCAGAACAGTGTATACAGTGGCAGTAAAATTGTATGATAAGGAAATGTGGAATGACAAGTTATTTTCAACAATACAATGATCTAAAATGATTCTGAAGGAAATCTATCCATTGCCAGAGAAAAAAACTGTTGAAGTCTGAATGCATGTTGAAACATGCTTTATAAAACTATTTTTTTTGTTTTTAATTTTTTTTCTTTTATAACATGACTAATATTGAAATGTTTTGCAGGACCACACATGTATATACTATATTAAATTACTCGCTCTTCTTAAGAAAGAGAACAGAGTGAGGAGAATTTTGAACTCAAATTTTCTTTAAAAAATGAATGTTTAAATTTTTTTACATGTAATTTGGAAAAAATTAAATATTTAAACTACAAAAATAACGAGTTCTAAATTTTTTCTTTTCTATTTTGTCTATTTCTTTTCTAATTTTCTAATTTCTTTTTAATGCTTATTTAATAATTTTCCTAGAATTTTTTTCATTCTTAGTTCATCAATTCTCTGTTTTTTCTTTTTTTCTGTTTCATTATACATATTTTCAGAGAGGCATTTTTTTCTCCTTGTAATGCTTTGATTGCTTCCCCATCACTTTGACAATTTGTTGTAATATAATTCTTTTTTGCAAGCTTCTTAATTATTTCCATATATTGATCTTTGACCATTTGCAGGAATCATTGCTTTATCTCAATTTCTATTTTTTCCTTATCTTCCCATATGAATTACAGTTTTATTGTATAGTAGTTTACAAAGGTTGTACTTAATATCTCTGCCTTTTTAAATAAATATAATTCCTCTGTGCTGTAGCATATGCTACATATATTAAAGACTCATGAGACACATTTCAATAATTAGGAGAAAAAAGCCCCTATTTTATCAAATTCCATCGATGAGACAAATATGTTTGTGAAATCTATACCAGAAATGAATAAAGTAGAAAAAGACAACTATAAGCCAATACCTTTATGATAATTGATGCAAAAAATTTAAATAAAATTGTATCAAAAATACAGAAATATATCCAAAGAGTGTTTCACTTTGGCAAGTTGGAATTATACTACATATGTAATAATCTTTTAACATTAGGCAAACAATTGACATAATGAATAATATTAACCAAAATAACAAAATCTACCTTTATATCAATAATGCAGAAAATATCTTTGACAAAATAAATAATGCTCATCCATAGTAAGACTCTAATAATCATAGGCAAAGAAAAGAGTATTTAAATATAACAAAGAAAGTATAACTAATAGCTACTGTCATTATTTACTATGGCCAAAAACCCAGAAACTTCTTTCTAAAATACATGCATAAATTTGGATTGTCCCCTTGTTATAATTACAGAATTTCTTATGAAAGCATTAAAACAAGTAAAATAAAACTCAAACTATTACTATCCACAAATTAATCTGATGTTTTAGCTACAGAGAATTACCTAAGAGACTAAGAGACTAATTGACACAATGAAGCTATCAGCTTAGTTTTAGTAAAGTGTCAAAATTATAAAAAAATTTTAAAAAATCAACATCATTTTGATATTAAAGTTACAAAGGTCATACAGAAATAATGAAAGATGAAATTCCATTAAAAACAATTTGAAACTGCATAGAATAAATAAGAATTTATCAAGATATACTCAAGTTCCTGGTATATAGTAGGTGCTGTATCTATAGATATATGTATATGTCTACTCATGTATGTATGTGTGTGTATATATATATATATATATATATATATATATATTCACAGCTCAGGTTTGGGCTGAATTTTTTTTTTTGGCATAGTTTTATAAACTTAGTTGGTTTGGGATACCATCATATCTGTATTTTAATTCACAGAATATCTTCATTTTGATTATTTATAATTTGCTTATGTGTATCAAACTGAATAGCCAGATAGAGTGGTGGTAATATGCTGGGTCTGAAATGAGCAAGATTCATTTTCCTTAGTTGAAAACTGGTCTCTGACATTTATTAGTGGTGTGACTCTGGGCAAATCCCTTAACCCAGTTTACTTCAATTTCCTCATCTGTAAAATGAGCCAGAGAAGGAAATGATACATCTTTGCCAAGAAAAACCCCAAATGGGGCCTTGTAGAGTTGAATATGACTGAAACAACTGAATATGATGTTTATCAGTCTACCAATCTATCTACCTAATGATTCATAGAGGCTGCCCACAACTATGTGGGCTGTGGGCAGCTACAACAATGAACGTTATACATAATTGTATGTATTTATTTGTATTTATAAACATATAAATAAAAATACTGCGTGAATTAAATTACAGATTTAATTGCTTGTCAATTAAACTATTCATTGTCTACTTTGTAGAACTTTTGTAGAACTAGACAAAATTCATTTGGCCAAAAATGTAGAATTTCAAGAAAAATATTGATTAAAAAGTACTGATGAAGGAAGAACAGCTTTTAGACTTCTAATTAGGTGCTAAAGCAATAATCATCAAAATCGTTTAACTTTGATTAAGAATTAGAAAAGTGCATTAGAACGGATTTAAAAAAGAGAGAACTAGAAATTACTGAATAAAGTTACAGTGAACATTATATTCAAGATCATAAGTTGTTTGAGGAAGATTTCCCTATTTTGGCGAAAACTACTGGGAAAACTAAAAAGTAATGTGGCAAAAAAAAAAAAAAAAACTTTTAGACTATCAATTTATATTTTATACCATAATAGAGTCCAAAAGGCATATATCATATATTATAAAAAAAATTTAAAACACATACAATCCAAGTTTAAAGAGTCAAATATTTAAAAAAAAAAAAAAAAAAGAAAGAAAGAAAGAAAATGAAAGGAACTGCCTTTCACAACTTTGACTAGAGGGAGAATTTTTAGCCTATAAGAAATATATGACTAAGAGACATTTTCCAGTAGATAAGTAGTCAATGTATTGAATTGAAAATTATTAAACATCTTATAACATGTAAAGTTGAAATCAAATTAAAATGATTGAAGTTTTATACTCAGGAAATTGACCAAGATGACAAGACAGAAATAATAATGGAGAGTCTTCAGGAAGATAAGCCTACTGTTGGTAGATTATTGAATTATTCTAACATTTGTAGAAAACTGGAATTATGTCCCTAAATTGTTTATACTTCTTGATCCTAGAAATTTTCTCCCAAGGAAATGAAAGGCAAAAACAAAGTCCCATAAATGTCAAGATGCTAATCTTTGTAATAACAAAGAATTGGGTTGGGGGGAGAGGTGATGTCAATGTTAGATATTTGAGGAATTCCTGAACAAATACAGCATTACAATGTTGGGAATATTATCATAGTGCAAGAAAAAATGATGGGGGAAATTGAAGAAACTTGGAAGTAACGTTTATTAACTGGTGGAGACTGAAGTAAGTAGATCCAGGAAAACGTTGTATGCAGTGATGATTAGAATTTAAAGGAGTAGAGGATTCTGAGAAGAGGGAGGAGTAGAATGGGAGATTTCAAGCTCTCCAGATTTCTCCCACAAATAGAATAAATTTGTACATCAATGTGAATATTAACTGGTGAAACATCAAGAAGACTAGGGGCAGAAGTGGGGTTCTAAAGCTCCCAGATTAGAGAATAACCTCTGTGAAGTGCAAACACCTCCAGACTAGCTCTGCAGAAACATCTAGTGGGGAGCCCTGAGGCAAGCTGGATTTGGCCCAAGCCTCATCTGGAGCCTTAGAAATTTTTACCTCCCAGACTGCTAGAGAAGTTGGGTGTAATGGGCTGAAGCTTGAGTTGATGCACAGAGGTCCCAAGCACGTGAAGCTAAATAGTAATTGGACCATACTCTATTAATATATATGCTTGGAGAAAGAATGGCCCCCGCCCACTCTTTGTGCAACTCCTGATGTGTTGTATAGGAAATGACATAGGGATGATTTTGGTGGGTGGAGGCAGAGGGGCACAAAGAGAGGAAGGAGAGATGGCTGGCAGGTTCGTGTTGCGGCTGCTCACATTGCTATCGCCATCCCCCTTCACCTCCACAAAGAATAAAGATTGAAGATTTTCCCTTAACCTGAATTCCTGACTCCGGATGATTTTAAAATACTCAGTCCTCACAGTTGGAGATCTAAATCTGGAAAGACTGAGTGAATTTAGGTTGATTTAGGAACATCAGGTGTAGCTGTCCTTCAAGAAGTGGCCCTGGGCTACAAGGAACCAACACACCAATCGAGTGTGGAGATTGTGGGGCAGGGATGCTATTGGCTGTGGGCACTTGCTGGAGGGTAGATCTGTAGGTTGGGGTTCCTGGTAAGAGTGGAGAGCTGAAGGGTAGCTTGAGTTACCATCTCCCCACCCCACTATTAGAGGTTTTTTCACTAATAGTTCTTTAAAAAATGAACCAGCAAAGAATGAACCCCACCTTTGAAACATATTATGGGAATAAGGAAGATAGGAGTTCATCTTCAGAGGAGGACACTGAAGTAAAAAAGCTTTTATCCCAAAGAGTAATGTGAAATGGCTCTCTGCCCAGAGAGAATTTATAGAAGAAATCAAAAACGAATTTAAAAATCAAATGAGAGACACTGAAGAAAAATTAAAAGAAAATAAGTTAGTCAACCAGAAAAAAAGAGTTATGGAGTCTCAAAGATGAAAATAATTCTTTGAAAATTAGAATAGGACAAGAGGAAACCAGTGAAGCTATGAGAGAACAAGAAATAACAAAACACATTATAAAGAATGAAAAAATAGAATAGAATGTGAAACAAGAAAAATGACAGATCTGAATAATAGATCAAGAAGAGAAAATATAACAATAATTGGGCTGCCTGAAATTTGTCACCAAAAAAAAAAGAACCTTGACACCACAATGCCAGAAATAATGCAAGAAATTTGTCATGGAGTGATAGAACATGAGGGGAAAAGTAGAATAGAAAAAAAATCCATCAATCAGAACCTCACTCCTTTGTGGAAAACACATAGGAATATTATTGCCAAATTTCAAAACGCCCAGATCAGAGAGAAAATTTTGCAAGAAACAAGAAAAAAGCCAATTCAAATATGTTGGAGCTGAAATTAGAATTGTACAGGACTTAGCAGCAGCCACAATAAAAGAACACAGGTCTTAGAATCATATCTATTGACAATCAACAGAACTAGGTTTGTGGCCAAAAATTTTATATCCAGAAAAATTGTAATATGGAATAAGAAAAAAGAACATTCAATGAACTTGTAGATTTTCAGGACTTTCTATGAACTAAACTGAACTTAATAGAAAATTTAATATATTAAGAACCAATATCAAATATCAATTTCTAGTAACTCAACATGGACAAATTGTTTTTTGTTTTTTACCATATGCTTAAGTTTGACATCAATTGTACAGTAACTCAAAATAAAGTTTGGGGTAAAGTTAAGGTAAAAATAGCAATCATGTTATACAAAGGAGGCACAGAGGAAGAATACACAGAAATATTAGAAGGAGGAGAAGAGTTCAATAGTTCTAAAAACCTATTCACATTGGGAATGGGTTAAATAGGCAACACTACATATATACCATGAAGGGTATAGCACTCTCCAAAATATATAAAGAAATAAGGGGGGAAGAGATGGGCAGACAGGGAAGCAAAGGGTGAGGGAAGAAGATTAAGAAGGGATCCATGGGTGGGGGGAGGTTAAGTAATAGCAAGGCAAGTAAAGGAGCTGAATTAAAGCAAAGAGTCAGCAGGGATAGGAAAGATATGTGTGGGTATATATGTGGGGGGAGAGGTGGGGTGTATGTATGTTCATATATCTATATAAGTATATATAAATATATCTTTTCTTAACTAGATAGCTTGGGTGGGTGGGATGAAAGGGGAAAAAAAGAATAAAGTAAAGTTGCACAGGAGAGAACAAAAGAACAATTTACAAGGAAGCAAAGAAAAAATGGACATACCTAAATATAATTTTTTCTACCTATATATATGATATTTTTAAAGTCAAAAGAAGTAAAAAAACATGATATGTAAATCTTTATTCTCTTGATCAAGAGAAAGTGATGAATGTGTTTTAGATGCATTTTAGGTGTACTCCCATTGTAATATTCTTCTCTAAAACATAATGTTCTCTGGGAGCAGGTTTCTTGGGGGACTTTTGGAGGCAACCTTGATTTCAGTTCAATAATCACAAGAGCAGCCAGGGATTAAAGTCCAAATCCTTTATTGTTTCCTTCAAAGTCCTTTCTCTCTTCCTGGGGCCCGCTTAGGTTTAATAGAGGCCTGTCTCTCCTCTTGGTTCCGAGAGCTCCTGCTGCTAGTACTTTGCCTCTGCCAGCTTCTGTCTCTAGCTTGCTCCGAATGTTTCTGAATACAAAGGTTTGTACTTCAGCCTCCAGCCAGCACAAAGATGGAAGATGGAATGAATCTGTCTCCTCCTCTGAGAGCTTCTAGTGGGCTTGTGTGTCTGGCCCTGAGAGCTTCTTGCTTATAAGCTGTACGTTGAGTATACATCAGTCATTATATCACTAGGAAACCATTATTTGTTGTAGGATTAAATCAATTCCAAACTAGATTTAACCATTGTCTCCTCAATTCCACTTAGTACCTTGTTTCAAGTTCTGGCCCATAACATCTCCTTGTAGGATCAGATCAATCATACTGAACCATACTAAATTAGATAACTATTGTCTCTATCAATTCCAGTGACTTAGCACCTTGTAAGAATCCTAACATCCCATGGCAAACTTAGGAAAGAATATGGGCAAGATCTCCTAGGATAGGCAAGAATAGATGATGTGTAATCTACAGTGTTGGAAGGAATGCTAACACTGATGAATCCAAAGATACATTACTTTTTTGAATGTCTTATCTCACTAGACTGGGACACCCTAGTGAGAAAATGTATATAAATCATATTATGTACTTTAAAGTGCTATGAAAATGTCAGTTTTTTAATTTTAATTTTTTAAATTTGATTTTATATTATTATTATTAAACTAAAGAATTAATTTGTTGTTTTTCAATTCTCTTGGATTCTTAGGGACCCCATTTTGAGATTTTCTTGACAAAGATATTGTAGTGGTTTTATCTCTAACTTATTTTACATTTGAGCATTGTAAAGTAAACAAGGTTAAGTGACTTGCCCAGGATCACAGAGCAAGTAAGTGCTGAATTTGAACTCAGGAAATCTCCTTGACTCTAATTCCCATCCACTCTGCCATCTCCCTGTTAAGTTACACTATAAAAATAACTTTTCATTTTAACTTAAGTTTAACAAAGTTAAAGCTAATTTGAGTGATGGTTTTAAAAAGAAAAATACAATCTTTTTTTATTCATTTATTCTTGCTTTAGCTACCTACTTGCTTCAGTTTTCTCATCTGCAAAATGAATGGGCTGGGTTTGATGTTTCCTAGATTTTCTTCTAACTTTCAAACTATGACCCTCTAATCCTATGAAAATTGAATAATTTATAACACATAATTCTCATTAACCTTAAAGATGATAATCTTAAATAGAGTAGTGCTTTTTCAAGTAGGAAGGGGTTCTGTTTAATGTAAATCCTCTTGACTTTTTTAGTATGAGTTTATCACTCTTAAAGAACTTTTTAAACAAGTTTGAGGTGGTTTTCTCTGTGATGTGATTTCCATTAATATAAAAGTTTTGCAAGCCACTCTGCCAACTAAAATGTGAGTAGTTTTCCTTTTAGAGGAATTTGTTGCTGAGTTTTGGGACAAGTAGTTGTGATTTATTTTCTCATTTGATAGACATTTCTATTTACTATGATATTTTATTTTTACAGTTTGAGTGTCTCCTTCGGGAAAGGTAAGAGCTGTGTTTGCTATTTTTTATTTTTGGTTCATGTTGAAGTCACATGGATAAGGATGATATGAAGCATGTGAAAATTTTCTGAGTTGTGTTGACATATCCTGCATCAGGGAAATGCTTACTCTTTTAAAAGCATACCAAGCTAGAAACTTGTTCCAAAATGATCTAGAATACTAAACAAGAATTAAAAGGTTTGTCAATTGAAAAGATTTTAGTAAGCATTTAAAAAGTCAACAAAAGTGAATGTGAAGAAAAATATTCAAAGTGTGTATTCAATAAATCTGTTAAAATATTTATAATTTGCATAATACATATTTGTCTTTTTGAAATGGCTACTGGACTTTCAGGAGAGAATGATGATTTGTATAATGAACTTCATCATTCCTGGATATAGAAAATCAGATCAGACTAAAAAAATTAACAAGCATTTATTTACTGTGTCTGTGGCCTAGGAAGGTAGCTAAGTAGTGCAGTATATAGAGCCTAAGGCCTGCAGTTGGAAAGGTCTGAATTCAAATGTGACATGTGACCTTGGGCAGGTCACTTAAATCCTATTTGCGTCAGTTCTTTTTCTGTAAAATAAGTACACACTGGAGAAAGAAATGAAAGAAATTGCAAACCAATCCATTATCTTCACTAAGTCCATAGGGTCACATAAAATCATTCATGACTAAACAGCAAATCACCAAGTGTCCTAGACACTGGACTAGATCCCAGAGAAACAAAGTCACAAGTTAAAAAAAGAGCTTATTTTTTCTAGGATGAGATAAAACTGTAAAATATATTAAATAATAATCTGAATGACTTAATAAATGATTTTTAAATTCTTACATTTCAATCTTACTTGTTTTTTAAAAAAACAAGCTTCTGTTGATCAAGTGAAATAGATTCATCCTTATATTTAAGATGTTGAAATTGATACATAGATAAGTTAGAAAAATAATAATAATGCAGTCAGTCCCATAGTTAAAACATTTCTTAAAATGACTTCAAATATTTTATTGACAGCTTTTGGCTTTTATACACTTGAAAAACCTCTAATCATGTGCTTTTCTATATGTGGCCAGGACAATTTATGATAATAGGATGAGAAGTTTAGACCTAAAAGGGACTTTTTTTTTTATTTTTTACAGATGAGGAAACTGAGGTCTGGAGAGGTGATCTTACTTGTTCCTTAAGATTACTCAGATGTGAAGTAGTAAAGAAAGTTCTTTAAAGCTCTTTAAAACAAGCACTTTAAAGTACCCAATCTAGAAGCCTTTCACTTTTAAATTGCTTATTAATGAATTACTTTGGAGGATAAAGCTTATCAAGCATTTTTTTTTTTTCATGAGTTTCAGTTTTGCTTTATCTATTAGCAAAAATTCTTCTCTTATGCAATTTAACCTTTAACCTTTCAATGAAGCTCAAGGGAAAGATGATCCCATAGAATCTAGAACCTTAAATTTTCACATGATCATATCCAGCTTTGCGTTCATTTGAAGTACATTTTCAGGAGGATATATAGATTAATTCAGTTAAGGGAAATGAACAAGCAACGAAGCTAAGTTCACTTGGTAAGAGTCTAAAAATTCATTTGATTAGGGATTCTTTATTTTTTTTTTTAAAAAGAAAAAAACAAGCCAATATTTCTACTGAGTAATTGCTATATACCATACAGGTTTGAAAGCCCAATTAAGGTGCAAGAAATTGAAGGATATATATTCCCCAAGCCTTCAGATTTTCATGCAAGATTCTTCACAAAAGAAGATGGAAGTAAGTTAAATATGATTACAAGTATTTATTGTGAGTGTTACTGAAGTGTTTCCCTGCTCTCAATTTAACATTGTGTCAACTTTCATAATAAATATATTTATCCTTTAAAATGTAATTTTCCCATCTACTACTAAGAATTTCAACTACAAACTGAGCAAAACAAAAAAGAAAAAAGGAATAAGCATTTATATAGCACTCTTATGTGCCAGATACTGTATTGAGCACAAAAATAGTATTCTCTCACTTGATTCTTACACCAATCCAGGTGCTATTATCTCCATTTAATAGTTGAGGAAAATGAGGCAGAGATTGAGTGACTTGACTATGGTCATACTGTAATATCTTAGGTCAGATTGAATTTGTGTCTTCTTAACTCCTGTCTCAGCATTCTCTATGCCACCAGCTCTCTCTAAATAGTCATGTAAAGATGAAAATTTATTAATAGGAACCTCTCCCTCCTCCTTTCCTCCTTTCCTCCTTTCCTCCCTTTCTCCCTTCTTCCCTTCCTCCTTCCCTCTCTCCTTTCCTCCCTTCTTCCTTTCTTTCCTTCCCCTTTCCCTCTCTTCCTCTCTCCCTCCCTTCCTTCCTCTCTTCCTTCCTTTGTTCCCTTCCTCCCTCTCTCCCCAAAGAGAAGTTTTTGTCCTGTGATGTATATTTTAAGCATCCACATTAATATTTTTGATAATGTTGTCAGAATAAAAAGCTAGTAAAACTTTTGAAATTATTAAAAAAGTAAGATTTTTTAGACCTGACTTAAACTTTGTAATCAGCAAACATTAACATTGATACTTGGCATTATTTTATAAAAATTCCTAGCAAATGGTTAGTGAACCATTAAAAAATGAAGTAGATAATCATAAGAAATTAGCAAAGATTCACTAAGAACAAGTCATTCTAAAGAATCTCATTTCTTTTGTTGAAAATTAACTCAGATGATGTAAAGCTTTTCTTTGTTCCAGTCAGGCACTTAATGAAATGTCTCATATATTCAATGGACAAAAAAGTGCAATATAGACTTCATGATGGTTCATTTATGTAAACTAAAACTGATTGACCAATCATAATCCAAAAAATATCTTATAATAGATTAGTATCAAGGTGGAGGATTCTTATAAGTGTCATAGAGCTGTGTTCTTAGTCTTTTACTTTTAATTATTTTCAATTACCTAATGAATGCTATTAGAATATAAAGGGAGGAAGAGTTGGCACACTTCCAGTTTCCTGCTCATACTCAAGACATTAAGCAAAGCTTTTACCTTGTTACTCCATAGCTTCATGTGCTTACTCCCTTTTTTAACTTCTACTATGATCTTCATGTTTTTTGTCAGTTGAATACAGTTTTAACCACTGAACATAGGGAACTTTGGACTATTCTCTGCATACTTGTTTGTCTTTGACCTTTTATTATTGCCAGCTTTGCCAGTTGCTTATCAAACATGGTTCTTTTTTCTTGCTTTTTGGGATCAATCCTAAAAATAACTAGTTACTATTTCCAGGCTATTTTTCTCCCATAATCACTCCTCCTATACTTTAAGTTGCACTAACCAGAATGTTGGGCCATACATAACCATAATTGCAAAAGACAACAAAGTGGGAACTTGATAAAAAGCAAAGTAAAAATTCAAGACTATAATAGCAAGCTAGGATATTGCACCAAACATCAGAATGAAATTCATCAGGGATAAATGAAAAGTCCTGCATTTAGGTTAAAACAAATAACTATACAAGCATAGAATGGGTAAACGTATCTTAAAAATTTATATTATAAATTGTATTTAACCACAAACTCAATACGTTATCAGTGAGATGTAACTTGCATAAAATTAAACACTCTCTCTCTATATATATATGGAATGATTATATAAAAATGGATTATAGAATCTATATATTTCCATATGGGAGTATTAAGATCAAAGTTTGGAATCTATAGAAAGACAGATTTTATATTAATAAAAGAATAACTTTTTTGGCAAGTACCTGTATAGTGGGTGGGAAGGTGATAAGATCTATGTTACCTATCTCACAGCATCATTGTAGGTATCAAAAGAGATTTGACAGCCTTGAAATTCTTTATAATTATCTGATGTTTCTATTGTTATTTTTAGATTTAAAGCATCAAACAGTGACTGTGCTAGCAGATGCTATTCACTTGATCAGGACCCTTGAAACTGACCGTAAAGATGCTGCAGATGCTTTAATAGAACAAAGATTAAGGAAGAGACTTATTTGCAGTAAAATTGATGGTTTGTCATTTTGGAGGCTTCAAAAACTTCCTTTTGCTGTGCAGCAAGGTACCAGAATGAATGCTAAAAGAATTCTTTATATAACAGTTAGTTATTATAGAGATTGGAATAACTAATTAGAGTCCATAATGGAATCACATCAAATATAACAGCTCTGTTATAAATTTGGATTTCCTTGTGTTTGCACCACCAAGCACTTCCAAACATCTGGACACTTTTTTTTAGTGTTTGCTACTGTAAAATATGTTTCGATTCTCAGATGATTGCCAATTGGTGGTATAGCCTGAAACTCTTGGAAACTCTGAACCTTATGGATCAAATGAGGAAATACTGTTATTTGTTTTTATCTGTAGGGAAATTTTAATTTGAGGATACCAGAAAATCTTAAATCAATTCAGTATCTATTTAAAAATAGAAAAGAAGCAGTTTTCTACTTGTCAGTCTTCCTTCTAGTCATCCGGGCTCATTCTAGAGATCAGATTAAGCCTCTAAAGCAGCTCTGGATTGGAACAAGTCTTTAAGGCTCACCCCACATCATATTCATATTTTTGGAGAAAATCTATGACTGACCTCTCTCATATACCTGGAGGTCTTTGGTGAAGGAAGACAACATTGAGGGAAACTGGTTAGTTACATGTTTATAGTTCTATTGAATTGTGTATTGTTCAATTTAAATATGCAAATATATTTAAGGATGTTTTTAATATTTAATGTCAAGATGACAAGAAAAAATAATTTCAAGAAAAAAATGAACAGAATTTGAATGAAATGAAAGGATCACAAGATCATAGATCAAAAGCTCAGAGGGACCTCTGATTCCTTCTTGTCCAATCCCTTCCATTTTATAACTAAGAAAACTAAACCCAGGGAAGTATCCAAGGTTAAAAAGATGTTAGGATTCAGAACTAGGATTTAAACTCAATTCTTCTCACTGTAGGGGTCCATTTATATATTACCTTAAGGCTTGAAGACTAAATTCTTCACAGGGATTCCAAGAAAGCAGGTAAAGAGAAGACAGATATTTTTATCATCATTTTAAGAGATGAAGAAATTAGAGTTCTGAGAGATTCAATGATTTATTTCTGGTCAGAACACTTTGGCAAAATTAAATAGTTATTGAAATAGTTCTACTTTTTCCATAATGACTCCTCATTTATCTAGGGCAAATAATGATTATATTAGTAGATATATGTTAGTAATCATGAAAATATATTGATTATATTTTTTCTCTCTTTTAAGCCTAATATAAGATTAGTGGATGATACTATAAAATATAACCTTTATAAAGAGAAGTCTACCTCTTAATAAGACTAGGATTGCTTATGAGTGGGTTCAATATTTTAGACTGAGTTTAATGGTAAGGCAAGTCACTTAAATTTTTTAGATCTTAAGTTTTCTCATTTGTAAAAAATAGCTAGTATCATTTTTTTTATTGTTTATTGTTTTCCTGAACTAACTGGTTGATCTTCTAGGTAGTCTTAATAGAGTTAAGAATGGAATATATTATACAATAGTATTAATCATGTAATCTTTGATTATTGAAAACAGTGATATAAGTGCCTGGAAAGAGGGTTTTAATGTTTGATTTCAAAAATCTGTCTTCAAGCCTCACTTTGACATGTGCTAGTTGTGTGACAGACCATGGCCAAGGCTTTTGTAATTGATGTATCTTGGTATCTCTCTAGGATTTATCTGGTAGCTCTCATGGATGGGTTATTATCTTAATCAGTGGAATTAGTTTTTCATGCTGATGAAATAATATCATAGAATCATAGATTTAAACTTGAATGGGATTGTATAGACCAAATCATCCAATGTCCCCATTTTACAGATGAGAAAATTAAGATATGAAAATGTTCAGTGTCTTGCCCAAAATAACACAATTAGTCCATGCCAGCAGTGGGACTTAAAAAACCCAGATCTTCTTATCCCAATTCTGATATAAAAAAAAAAAAGATTTGCACCCAAAGATACCAGGTTCTGGATAAGAACTCACGATTTGACAAAAATTGCTGGGGAAATTGGAAAATAATATGGCAGAAACTAGGCATTGATCAACACCTATACCTTATACTAAGATAAAGTTAAAGTGGGTTCATGATTTAGACATAAAGGGCAATACTATAATCAAATTAGGAAAACAAGGAATAATCAACCTCTCAGATCTGTGGAAAATGAAGGAATTTATGGTCAAAGAACAACTAGAGAACATTATTAAATACAAAATTATCATATTAAATTAAAAAGGTTTTGTAGAAATAAAACCACTGCAGATGAGATTAGAAGGGAAGCAGAAAATTGAGAAAACATTTTTACATACAAGAGTTCTGATAAAGGACTCATTTCTAAGATATATAGAGAATTGACTCAAATTTATAAGAATTCAAGCCATTCTCCAAATGATAAATGGTCAAAGGATATGAACAATTTTCAGATGATGAAATTAAAGCCATTTCTAGTCATATGGAAAAATCTTCTAAATCATTATTGATTAGAGAAATGCAAATTCAGACAAGTCTGAGGAACTACACACTTCTCAGATTGGCTAAGATTAAAAGAAAAGATAATGATAAATGTTGGAGGGGATGTGGGCAAACTGGAACACTAATACATTGTTGTGGAGTTGCCCAAAGGACTACCAAAATGTGCATACCCTTTGACCCAGAAGTGTTTCCATGGGGTCTGTATCCCAAAGATACCATAAAAAATGTAAAAGGACCCATGTGTTAAAAAAAATTTTTTTTAGAGTGGCAAGAAATTGGAAACTGAGGGGATGCCCATCAGTTGGGGAATGGCTGAATCAGTTATGGTATATGAATGTCATAGAATATCATTGTTCCATAAGAAATGATCAGCAGGATGATTTCAGAAAGACCTGGAGAGACTTACATGAATTGATGTTCGGTGAAGTGTGTAGAACCAAGAGATCATTGTGCACAGCAACAACATTATAGGAGGATCAGTTTGACTGTTCTCTTCTCAACAATGAGGTAATTCAGGCCAGTTCCAATGATCTTGTGATGAAGAGAGAAATCTGCATCCAGAGAGAGGGCTGTGGGAACTGAATGTGGATCACAACATAGCATTTTTTTTTTGTTGTTGTTTGTTTGCATTTTGTTTTCTTTTAATTTTTTCCTCTTTGATCTGATTTTTCTTGTGCAGCACAATAATTGTGGAAGTATGTATTGAAGAATTGCACATGTTTAACATACATTGGATTAATTGCTAATGGGGAGCAAAAGAAGGGGGGATTTGGGATACAAGTTTTTGGAAGGGAGAATGTTGAAAACTATCTTTGCATGTATTTTGAAAATAAAAAGCTATTATTAAAATTAAAAAAAATTGCTTTGAGAAAACATTCACAGCTAAGGAGTGCTTAGTGTGGACTACATACAATATTTTGTATGTATGTATACAGACAATATTTTGATGTATGTCTTTTATAACTTTTATTTTAGTAATAGCATTGTTATTATTTAAGGAGTGGGGGAAGTAGTATTGCATAATGAAAAATTGCTTTAAACTTTTTTTCTTTTATTCCAGTTGCTGAATCATCATTCATCCCCTAGTGGCTGATGTCTTAGTAGCACTGTCTTGGACTTGATTTTTTTTCTTTCTCAACATTCTTGAATTTAGGAGCTTCATCAGCTTCTAAGGGTACAACTATTATGTCCCTACAGATGACATCCAGGTCCAATGTGCAACCCTAGTCTCATTATCCTTAGTTGTAATCCAGCACCACTAAATGCCCATTGGACATTTCCATCTGATTGTTTTATAGGTATCTCAAAACTCTTTCTGTTCAAACCAGAACTCATCTTTCTTGCTCCCTTAACCCCTTCTTTCTTCCATGCTTCTCTATTTTTGTTGTGAGTGCCACTATACAGGTTCATTAACCTTAAAATCATCCTCAAACCATTATCCCTCATTGCCCTTCTTCGTACTCCATTTCCAGCTAGTTACAAAGGTTTGTCACTTCTTTTTTCACAGCTTATCTCATATCCATCCTTTATTTATCATCTGGACTATTCAAATAGCCTCCCAAGCCTTTAGTTTCTCACTTTTATTATTTATTTTCTGCTGCCAGATAGATAATCCTAAAGCACAGATTTGACTGTATCACTTCTGTGTTCAAGAAACTCCAGGGAACCATAGTTGATTCTAATATAAAATAAAACACTCTTCTCCTTGGTTTACAAAGTCTGTCACAATCTGGCTCTGGTCAGATTGGTCACATATTCTGAGATTGCTAGGATGGTTGTATATTCCTCTCTTTCATATATTCTCTATTCAAATTAAACTGGTCATTTTGATGTTTTTTGCATTTGACATTCTGTTCCTAATCTCCATATTTTTGCAAAGGTGTTCTTTCAACTATATCTTGAGCTTGATAAGCAAACTGTCTTTGTCTTCATCCAAATCACTGATAAATGTAGTAACAGAACTGCCCCTCCTCCTCCCAAAAAATATCCCTTGGACACTTCCTTGAAAACCAAAGATACCAAATGGTCATTTATTAAATTAGAAAACCATGAATGAGTTTTTAAAGATCTGATACACATTTTTCATATTTTAAAAATAAATTATATGGATAACTTTTATTTTAACATTACTTATATTTGCTACTGTATTCTTTCTTCTACTGCCTTCCAGAGTCAACTATTCTACTTCCTTCCAGTCATCTATAATGATAACATATATATGTCATTAAGTATTTAAATTATATATAATGTCCTAATATATGTAATAATAGATGATATTCTAGTAATATATAATCTTAATATAATATCCAATAAAACAAAAATATAACAAAACAGATTATATAATTATATAAGCGATATAATAAAATAAATTACAAATAATAAAATTATGAAGGAAAAAAAATTGAATAAAACTAAATGATGTGTTACAGATATCTGGAGTTATATGCAGTATCTTATAGAGTCACCTTTTACCCTTACAAAGGAGAGAAGAGTGCTGTCTTCTCATAGCTGTTATTTGGGGCTAAGTTTGGTTAAGAACATTCTATAACATTGTTTTGATTGTTTTATTATTGTTATTTTCATAGATATTTTTGAGTTACATATATTGTTCCCTCATTATTTTATTATACATTAGTTCATATTAATCTTTCCATATTTCTCTGTATACATCATATTCACCATTTCTTATAATATAGTAGTTTTCTATCATATCCATATACAATAGCTTGTTTAGCTATTCTACAATTGATTGTCATTTCCTTTGTTTTCAGTTTTGTGTTGCCACTTAAAGTATTGCTATAAATATTTAGGTGTATATGGGGTTTTCCTTTTTATCAGTGATCTCAAGGAATAGGCTTACCAGTGGAATCTCTGGGTCAAAAGGTGTGCCCAATTTAGTTGTTTTCTTTGCAAATTTCTTTCCAGAATATTTGTGTCAATTAATAGCTCTACCATATGTGCCTACATTTCTACAATCTCTACAATGCTGACCTTATTCCCATCTTTGTTAAATCCTTGAAGAGCATACAAAATTCTTTTAACAAATATTAATGGACTAAGAAAAGTGATCTAAGGTCCATTAAACACAAATTTCTGTAAAATTCCAAGGGGAAAAAAAAACCAGAACAATAGCAAATCAGTTCAAAATGATTCAAAAGAAAAATTAAATCTAAATAAGAAGAAATTAGAATGGAACAAAGGTCAGATTATAGCTTTCAAAGCAGAAATAATTAGTAGATTGTAAAAACTTAAACCAACAGTGTTGAATTTCTCTAGAGAAGAGAATCAATTTTGATTATAGAAATTAAGAACAGGAGGAAAACCCTGGCATAAGAGAAATAAAATGGAATAATTTAAAAAAGAATATATGATCTCAATGCCAAATACAATAACTGATCCCAAAGTGATGTTAACAAAGATAATTAAGGATTATAGATCTCCTAGAACAAACAAACCCTGACACTATAAAGTGGAAATACAAGAATCTTCAGTACTTCTGAATAAGGGAAAGCAAAATAATCAGATTGCCTCTAGAAGCACACGCACACACACACACACACACACCCCTTACACTACAAACTATAAGACACCATTATTTAAATTTGGGAAAACTGAGTGACTTTCACATGGCTATCTGATTGGGAAGGGAAGTTCTTCTGTGTTCTTAAAACTGAAAGGAAAACCTCAAAAGCAATAAAATGCTTGTTTGATATTTCTGGTACCATCACACTTCTTGGGGGTGAACCTTCACTTTGCTTCTGCCTCTCTGTGTATATGTCTTTGCATGTGTAGTTCTCAGATATCCTTCACCTTCACCTTGCATTTCCTGTTGTTTCATTGCTTCAGCCAATGTTCTAGATTGTGGTTGCTATTAAACCAGATAGTTTCTTTGTAGGTGCCTATGCTTTTTCCCCTCTGACCTTTTAAAATATAACTGGAACAAATATAACATCAAAAATAATTTAATAACTTTCCTTAGTGTGCTTTCCCCCCACTGTTATGTATGCAAATAAGGTGCTACTTTTGTATTAATTTCACAATCACTGATTACATTATTTCTAGAAACCAAGGACCAATTAGATCATTAATTGCTAGTGTATTTTCAAAAAGAATGACAAAGATGTTCACATTATTAGTTATAGTTTCAAATTAAATTTGAAATTTGTTTTAAATATTTAAAGAAAATGAGAGAATAATTCATTTTTGAAAAGTTTAAGCTTCAGAAATTTACCAGTATATCTCTGAATTGGATAAAACATTGTATTGTTTGTACCAGAATCACTTTTAAGTTTTTTACCACAAAATGTCAAATATTATATTTTCCCTTTTTATTTTTTGTAGAAGTGAAAAATGCTTGTGTGCCCAAGTGCCAAATATTAGACCTCTTTACCAAGTAGATATACTTTTTATGAAAAATAGAAATCTAAATTAAGTGAGGTATTTTCAAAATATAAGGGAAACCTACTAAATCCTAAAATAGTTAAGATTTATCCATTCTATTTTTAATCAAATACTCTTTTAGTTTAAATATGTAATATTAATTGTACAATTTATGACTAGTAGGCTTTAAATTTGGACTGAAACTTTTCCTTAAAATTTTGTTGCTATGATATTTTATTATTGATATATTTAGATATATAAATAATCAGTTGAGAAAAATTTCTAAGTAACTGGAATTACAGAGGCAGAAAGGAATCTGCAGCTTCTATATGCTGGACCTGGAATCAGGTAGATATGAGCTCAAACATGGCACCTATTAGCTCTGTGACCCTGGGCTAAGAACCTCTTGTCTGCCTCAATTCTCCCACTAAATGGGAATAATAGCAGCAGCTACCTCCCAGATAATATTAATATTACATATTTCCTAGAAGATCTCATAGGTTTTTGAAACTGAACATAATAAAATAGTTCATTGTAATATGAAAAAAATGTTTTGTAATAGGTTTCTCATCTTAAATGTGATAAAATAATTTTTAAAAAGTCCCAAAATAATACTTTGATTTTAATAACAAAAGTTAATTTTCTCCTATATTTTAACAAGAAGAGGTTTCAAAATTGATTCTCCTGCCATTTTACTCATTTGACTTAACAGAACATGAGACTTGTTCATCAGAAATCCTGGAATTACAGGGGAATCTTGAGAAGGAAATGCAGAAGTTAAAGAAGCTTAAGAATCTAGTGTCCAAGGAGGAAGCAACTACTATGACACTTAAAAGAGATGTACAATTCATGAAGGAACATAAGCCCCTGCTGGAAGAAAAGCTGTTTGTAGAAACAGAAATCTTGAGGAAGTTATATGAGAAAAGAGATGAGGTAAATGTAAATTCAGCATTATCGTGTTGCAAAATATTTTTAGTTGGGTAGAACTGATGTTTCCTCCAACTGTTTGATTTGCCTTTGAAAACTGAATTGCCATGTGTTTTCTCAAAGGAATGTTATTATTTTAATGTAAATATTCACAAATGTTTGACAATCATTTGAAATGTTTACCCCACATTTATTAGTCTTCTATCATGCTCAAGAAATAATTAGCAACTGAGAGATTAGTCCTTTCCCAACCTTTAAAATACTTGTTAAAAATTGTAATTGAATTTGGAGTAAAGGCAACATAATTACAAACTTTAAGAATTCATAAAATTTTTAATGGAGTAGTTTAATGATTGATTATAATTGAGTCACTCTTTCATTGATTATATGTACATGTCTCCAAAACACATAGTTAATAGTTCTTTCTATTCATTTCTCCATTTCCAGTTTTAAATATTACAAAAGAAAACCTATTTGGGAATTTTTAATAATTATTTTTGTTCTTCCTGTTGCTTTTTAAAACCATAAAATGTTATCTGCAGAAGGACTTAGATTTTTGAGACATAGGTGAATGGTTTTAGAGCTGGAGGGGACCTTGAATAATTTTGCAGATGTTACCTACCACCCATGCTGATTTTAGCCTTCTTTGATTTACTATCTCTTAGATAGATACAAATTGAGATTAAGAATTACTTGAATGTGGGACATTTAGGAATCTGTGTTCTTACTGTTTATTTTACTTAGTATTTTCACACATTTTCTTAATCTCAGATCAATTCTAGATGTAAGTGGGGCAGCTGTTATTCCTATTTTAATCTAACAATATGAATCAGTTTGTAAATGGCAGTGCTGCATATGTTCATGAAGGACTTCTTTTTCAGAAATTGTTGCCTTTCATATAATTCAAACATACAGGATTATATTCTCTTTAGTTCCACTTTGCCCTTTGGTTTTAAGAGATTTTGGCGGTTGCTTTTGAGATTTCTAGAGATATGCTGTCTAGATTCTTTTTTTGATCATAGCATTTAGGTAGTACAATAATTCTTAATTTTTTTCCTCATCAGCCTCTTCATTTTTGCTATTAAATCAATTATGTTTTTTCTGTTTTTTCAGTCTTTTGACTTTGTTTTTATTTTTTATCATCTCATGGAATCTTTGGCTTTTATTTGGTATATTCTAGTTTTCAAAGAGCTTGTTATTTGGGCAAACTTTTGTACTTCTTGAGCAAAACTATTAATCACATTTCCAATTCTTTCTTCCATAGCTCTCATTGCTTTTCTAATTATTTCTTCTGGTAGTGTGATTAAAAAGAAAAGCTGAAGTCTTCCACCAGTATAGTTTTATTATCTATTTCTTTCTATAACTCATTCAATTTCTTCAAAAGTTTAGATGCTATATCATTTGGTACATTTCTGTTAAGTATTGATATAATTTCATTGTCTGTAATACTGTCCAGGAAGATATAGTTTTCTTCTTTATCTCCTTTAACTAGATCTAATTTTGCTTTTGCTTTATTCAGTATCATGATTGCTACTCCTACTTTCTTTGCTTCAGCTGAAGCATATCTTCTCCTCCAGCGCCTTACCTTTATCCTATGTGTATCTCTCTGCTTCATGTGTTTCTTTTAAAAAAAAAATTCTCTAGTAAATTAATTTATTTTTAATACACATTGCTTTGTGAACCATGTTAGGAGAGAAAAATCAGATCAAAAGGGGAAAACCATGGGAGAGGAAAAAAAAAGAGAGAGAGAGAGAAAAGAAGTGAATGTAGCATGTGTTGATTTACATTCAGTCTCCTTCATCCTTTTTCTGGATGCAGATGGCATTTTCTGTCCAAAGTCTTTCGGAATTGCTTTGGATCACTGAACCACTGAAAAGAATCCAATCATTCATAGGTGATCATTACACATTCTTGCTGTTATTGTGTACAATGTATTTCTGGTTCTGCTTGCTTCACTCAGCATCAGCTCATGTAAATCTTTCCAGGCCTTTCTAAAATCAGTTTGTTCATCATTTTTTAAAAATAGAACAATAATATTCCATTACCAGGTTGCTGTGGAAATAGGGTTTCTCTGCCCATGGGCCCCAGGGATAGAGTCTTGCTCTTGGCCAGCACCAGGAAAAGACTTCTCTACTGGTCAGCAGTAGTTTTAAGGCCTTGCTGGTGGCTGGTTCTGGGAGTGGGCTGCTGGGATAGGACCTTGTTATGTTGCACAAGACTGCTCACTTGCTAAGGGGTTTGCAAGAAGGTAGGGCCTCATTAATGCCGTGAGCATGATCAAAAATCCAAGACTACCCCAAAAAGTCTCTGGAGTGGGTGGAGAAGTGTTCATTGTATTCCTACAGGAAGTGGGAAACTCCTTATGGTGAAGGAGTGTGCTGGTTCCCAGAGGTGTGTTGTTTATATGCAATTATCTATTCAACATGCTTACTTCTCATTCGTCTTTGCCAGGTCACTGACCCCAATTGGTTTGAGCCAGATCAGGAAGACTGTAGGTGAAGAGGATATAGGGAGCCATTTCTGATTGATCTGATCCACCTGTTAAGCAACTTTGTTGATTATTATCAATTTTGGATTTCTTGGATAATCTTGAATAATCAATTCTTGGAATTCTAGCTCTGTGGAAAACAAAAATGTTTTGTTGTCCCATCATAGGGCCCATCTATTACACCGGTGTATTGACCAAAACTTAGTGGCTTGCTGCAGGCTTCCTGCTGTGAAGCTTGTTACTGTTGACCATACTCTCCTCTCACCCTAGTGAAACAGACTTTTCTTATTGGCTCATAAGCTGCAACTCTGCTGCTAGATCAATTGTGAGGGGGTTTTCTAGTTGTTTGAAGGGGAATTTGGGACAACTCTGAAGAGTTACTTTCTCACTGTCATCTTGGTCCCATCTTGTCTCTCTTAATTGTTTGTTTTTGTTTTTTTTAAATCAATCAATTAATTAATTATTATTATTTTTTTTTTTTTTGCTGAGGCAATTGGGGTTAAGTGACTTGCCCAGGGTCACACAGCTAGAAAGTGTTAAGTGTCTAAGACTAGATTTGAACTCAGGTCTTCCTGACTTCGGGACTGGTTCTCTATCCATTGCACCACCTAGCTGCCCCCTCTTATTTGGTTTTTAAAATAATTTTTCTATCATTCTGAAACATTTCTTTAGTTGGTCTAGGAATTTTTGTAGCATTTGTGACCAATATGCTTATTTTTTTCTTTTGATGTTTTGTTAGTAGATGTCTTTTGGGTTTGTATCTAAAGTTTTATTGTCACTGTAGAAAATTTTTATGGTTAGTTTCTTTTTATGTTAGCTATTTTTTCCCAGCCTAAATCTTGAATTTCTCCTTTATGATAGGGTTTGGTTCTATTCACCTTCATGGGGGCTAGGGAGAGGAGAAAATGTGGCTGGTCTGAGTTTCTGTAGTTCTTGTTTGGGATTTTTTTTTTTTAATGATTCCATGGTGAAATGATCTGGATAGATTATAATCACTGATCTTCTTATTATGGACCTTAACCAGATAGTACCTCCACTCCACTGGGGCTACAACTGCTGCCTTCTGCCTTAAAACCTTGAAACATCTGAAACTAGTTAAGGAGCTACTAAATTGTGCCTGATCTTGTGCCCATTGCTAGCAGAGAGGTCCTCAAGGATCTTTGTTGTTAGTCTCCTTAACAGACCTGTATGTTGGGTGCACCTGATACCTTGCTGCTGTTGTAACTACTACTCTAAGACTCACGGATGATACTGCTCCTATGTATCCTACTAACCCTTGGTTCCAGTTTATCTTCATCCCAATTTCCACAGACTTCTTTTGTCTTCCTAAACTGCACTGGGATTGAAAAATGATTTACTGTGACTTTTTTTGATTTTTTTTTCCACTTAGAAATAGATTTGTTGTTATTTGTGGTGGCTTTGGGGAAAGTTTGGCAATCATCATCTTACATTCCATTTTCCTGACTCAACCCCCTGAAGTTCCCTTCTGAATATAGCCCTGAAATAATCATGAATTATTCAAATTCCCTTTCAATAAAACACAAAGGTCTTTCTGTAGACATTATGAAAAATTCACTGTCATTGTAAAATTTGATCATTGCCGATGATGGAGTTTTGTGTGTTTTTTCTCCCAATCATTGCTTTGTTGTTGATATCCAGAAATTCTGGATAATTTTCTTGTGGCTTTTTTTTTCTCTTGCATTATGACATTGACTTTTTGGTTTATTGCATTCTCTTAGAAGATCCAGGATCCATAATTTATCTCTGTGTGTCCTATCTTTAAGAGCAGTCAATCTGGTTTATAAAGAATTTATGTGCTCACTCATTTATTTATTTCTAATCTGTCAAAGTTTCTTCCCTTTCTCTCCTTTTTGTTTTGCAAATCTGGTAATCTTTATCACTTTGATAGAGACTTTTTTCTGTTGCTGATTCAATATTTTTTAAGCTTGCTAAATAAAATAATATTATCAGTTGAAAACTCTTAATTTCTAATAATTTTTCATTCAAATCTCTCTCATATCATCCAAGAGTGTATTACTATTATTTCATCCTATGGACTAAAAGGTCTATGGGATGTTTTTTTTTTTTTTTTTATCAAGCTTTAGTTAACTTTCTTTCATAATATCATTGTAATAATACTTTATATTCTTTTCATTCATCTTTCTTTTTATATTAGGTCCTTGTCTATCTGTTTTCAGATGGAATTTTATAGAGATGTTTACTTATAATCTCCCGCTCCAAGGCTACTGATAGCAAAGGCCATACATACCAATCTTCCCTGGATAGACATGGAGATGAGTCCGATATTAAGGTGCCAAACAGCCTTTCTTTATTGGTGTTCTCAGCAGGGGTTAGCAGGAAGCAAGAACAGGTGTATGTATGTATGTCTCTGCATCTCTCTCTCTCTTTCTCTCTCTCTCTCTCTCTCTCTCTCTCTCTCTCTCTCTCTCTCTCTCTCTCTCTCTCTCTCTGTCTCTCTCTCTCTCTCTCTCTCTCTCTCTCTCTCTCCATCTCTGCTCTCTACTTCTCTCTACATGCTTCTTCACTTATGGCAAAGCTGGCCATTTATATTTACTCTCCTATGTGTTACCCTGTGTCTAGCCCACTCAGCACTGTATAAGTGGATCCACAGAAGGGAGATGCCTGGAGTTAGTGCTGTGTCCTAAGAAAAGATTTAACACCTGTAAGACACAACCTCCGCCTCAGAGGTTAATCCCCCTTCTACCTCGTGGTTCCACCCTATCAGCTGACATGGCATACATGGCAATTCTCAGAGGGAAAGTCTCTAACATTTACTCTTGACACCCTTAAAGTTTCAGCCATTTTTTTTTTTTTTTTTTTTTGGTATTCTCTTTAAGAATGGAGGCTTTCTGGCCACCATTCTTTGTTGGTGGCTAAATGTAGGGAGGATATAAAGATTTTTTATCTAGGTCCATGATCTGAGTAACCTGAAGAGAAAGAATTGTGTTGGAATGGCCTCAGCTGGGCTTCAGTCATTTTACTTCTGGCCCAATATAGCAATCCATGTTCCAACTTCACCTGGTTTTTCATTATTCTTTGCCTTCTCTGTCCTAGTTTGGCAGAACAGGATACTCTTGCTTCTTGCAAGATCAGGTTAGACTGGACTCTGTTCCAGCAGAGCCACGTAGCTTTATGGAGGTCATTAATCTATGTCTGAGCTCAATAAAAGGGTTTATGTCTTCAGTCCTCTTCTACTTTAGCTGGGCAGAGTCAGTGAGTCATTTAGTAGTGTCATAGGATGAATCTCTCCTCAAGTCATGAGTTAGCTTATTCTGTAGAAATGAAGAGTGGAAGGACAGTGGTTCTAGGTAATATGTCAGGTATTTAGTTCTATCGTGTCAGTTCCTAGGATTTTACCTTCTATCTTTCTTCTGTGGATTTAGCTGTGATTATGCTATATCTGTCCATTTTTTGGGGAAAGGTAAAGGTTTGAAGATGATTCGAGAATGTCTTATTGGCCACATTACCCTGATATTGCTGATGCTTGCATTTTAAAAGTTACTTTCTAGTATTGTCACAAATTTTAGAATAACATTTTGTACATTTTTTTTAGAAAAAATGTTGCACAGATTAAAGTACTTAAGATACAATGGTTCATAAAACAAAAAAAGTTTAATAGCTACTGGACTAGTTTCTTATGCATGTAATTTGATCATGTCACAGAGCTACTTCAAAAGTCCTAGGAAACCATACCTCCTTATAGGTCTTCAGAAATATTCATGTACACACACACATACAAATACACACAATTTCTACTTCATTTTTAAAAGAATCCTCAAATCAGCACTTTTGACAAAATTTCTTCTCTACTTTTCCATGGCCTTGTGAATGTGCTGAATATGCTTCCATCTCCATTTGTCTCTCCCAAACTGAAGTCTACAAATACTTGTTTGTTGCCTTTGCATTTTAATTCATCACAAGCTTCATGACTTGTAAACATATGTTATAACTTGATGAAGTTTGTTGCTGAAAGAATTTTTTTTCTTTGTAATCTGCTTGATTTAGGGGAAAAAAAGAGCAGATATACCCAGGCTGTTTCTGTACTCTTTCTTCAGTCTCATGGAGGACTGAGTGATTAATTTGACAAAAGAAGATTAAACATTGGTGTTATTGGATAGGAGTTCAAATCTTGGCTGAGTCACTTACTATCCAATAGCCTCATGCAAACCACTTTACTTCATATGTAAAGTGAAGAGGCCAGACCAGTTCCCTTCTAGCTCAAGTTCTATGATCCTGTCATATATTTTCTCATTATATCACTGTCTTTCTAGTAAAATTAGAGGTAATTATTGTAATGTAATATATAACTAATATAATATGACATGACATGACATGATATAATATGATATGAAATAATCTAATAAGACATAGTATTATATCTGTTCTTATGAGAGAAGTAGTGTGATGTAGTGGATGGGGAGCTCATCTCGAAGCCATAAGACTAGGACCCAATGCAGCCTCTGACATTTACTGGTGTGAGATTCTGAGTAAATCATTTAACCACTTAGGACTCTGGACAATTCTTTAATGCTATAAGTTTCAGAGAAAGTGCTGATTTGCATTCATATTGGGAATTTCCTCACCTCAGGAGATTCCAATCCCTTTGAAGTTGTAGGTCTAGTCCCTGACTTTATTAACATGAAAATATAAACTTAAAAAAACAGCCATTAAATAAAGTTCAATAAGCTTAATCATGTGGTAATTAATTGTGGATTGTGGCTTAACTATATGGTAAAAGTGGGGCATACAAAGAAAGGTAAAAGACAGTATTTGAGAAATTGTGAGAAATTCACAGTCTATTAGTTGAAACAATAGCAAACAACTGTAGGATAAATTGGAACTAATTGATCAAAGCTGGGCACTAGCATTAAGGGGGTTTCAGAAAAGCTGCTTTAAGAAGGTGGGATTTTAGCCAAGACTTGAAGGAAGCCAGAAGGCACAGATGATAAAGGAGAGAATTCTAGGTATAGGAAACAACTAGAGAAAATAATTGGGAGATGAAATATCTTGTAAGGAACATCCAAGAACTCAGTATCATTGGATTGCTCTCTCTCTCTCTCTCTCTCTCTCTCTCTCTCTCTGTGTGTGTGTGTGTGTGTGTGTGTATGTGTGCAGCATAAGAAGCATTGTAAGGGGGAGAGGCAATGAAATATTTTGAATGGCAAATGCTGCTGTTCAGTCATTCAGTCATATCCTACTCTTTGTGTATCCATGGACCATAGTACACCAAGCCCTTCTATCTTCCAGTCTGTCGAGTCTCAAAGTTAGTGTCTAAGTTCATATTTGTGATTTGTTATACTATGTGCCCGTCTCACCCTCTGCCATTTCCTTTTTCTTTTGCCTTTAATTTTTCCCAATATCAAGGTCTTTTCCAGTGACCTGTCTTCTCAGTATGTGACCAAAAAGTAATTAAGACTCTGCTTCAGTATTTGACCTTTCCATAAATAGCCTGAATGAATTTCTTTAAGCATTGACTGATTTGACCTTCTTGTCAACCAAGGGACTCTCCAAAGTCTTCTCTAGCACCGTAGTTTGAAAGCATGACTTCTGCTTTGGTCAGCTTTTCTTTTAGTCCAAATATCACAGCCATACATTACTATTGGAAAAGCCATGGCTTTGAATATATGAATTTTGATGTCTCTACTTTTTAGTATTCTATCCAGATTTACCATAGTTTTTCTCCCAAGGAATAAGCATCTTTTAATTTCAAGGCTGCAGTTGCTGTCTATACTGATCTTTGAGCCCAAGAAAATAAAATCTGATACTGCCCAGTATGAGGAGATCATTTGTCAAGATTTTAGTGTTTTTGAGGTTAATGGAGAATTTTATATATAATCCTTGACATAATAGGGAACTATAAGGCTTATTGAGGAGGCCATCATGGGGTTAATTAGACCTAGGCTTTAGAGCTTTAAAAACTTTAAACTTTATTTACACTTAAAAATAGAATCATAGAATGTTGGAGCTAGAAATGACATTATGGACTATTAAACTCCCTACAATTGCAAGTTGCACTTTTTTTCTTTCAATGGTATTTTATTTTTTCAAATACATGCAAAGATAGTTTTCAATATTCACCTTGCAAAACCTTGTATTCCAAATTTTTCTCTTTCTCCTTCCCTTTCCACCTCCCCACGACAGCAGGAAATTTGATACAGGTTAAATTAATGCAATTCTTCTAAACATGTTTCTATATTTGTCATGCTGTGGGGAAAAAATTAGGTCAAAAGGGGAAAAAACAGATAAAGGGGAAAAGAAGCAAGCAAATAATAACAACAAAAATTATGCTTTGAGTCACGTTTATTAGAATTGCCTTGAGTTACCTCATTGTTGAAAAGAACCCACTCCATCTCAGTTGATCATCACATAATCTTGTTGTTACTATGTACAATATTCTCTTGGTTCTGCTCATTTCATTTATTATCAGTTCATGTAAGTCTTTCCAGGTTTTTCTGAAATCAGCCTACTCATTATTTCTTTTTTCTCTTTTTTTTTGTCCATATACATACATGCATGTATTTTATAATAGCTTTGTATTTTTCAAAATACATGCAAAGATGTCTTCCATCATTCACCCCTGGAAAACATTGTGTTCCAAATGTTTCTCACTCCCTATTCTTATATCCCCTCCCCTAGACAGCAAATCAATATAGATTAAACATGTACAAATCTTCTAAACATATTTCCACATTTATCATGCTACATAAGAAAAATCAGACCAAAAAGGGAAAAAATGAAAAAGAAAAAAACAAGCAAACAACAATAACAAAAAGATGAAAATTTTATGTTGTAGTCCACATTCAGTCCCCATAGTCCTCTCTCTTCATGTAGATGGATCTCTCAATCACAAGTCAATTGGGACTGGCCTGAATTATCTCATTGTTGAAAAGAGCCAAGTCTATCAGTATTTACCATCCATATAATCTTGTTGTTTGTTACTGTGTACAATGTCCTCATATTTTTACTCACTTCACTTAGCATCAGTTCATGTAAGTCTCTCCAGGCTTTCTGAAATTATTCTGGTGATTGTTTCTTATAGAACAATAATATTTAATTATATTCATATGCCGTAACTGATTCACACTTTCCCCAACTCATGGACATACATTCAGTTTCCAGTTTCTTGTCACTACAAAAAGGCTACTACAAACATTTTTGTATATGTGGGTTCTTTTCCTTCTTTCATGATTTCTTTGGGATATAGACCCATTCAGAGACACTGATGGATCAAAGAATATGCATAGTTTGATAGCCCTTTAGGTATAGTTCTAAATTGCTATCAAGAATAGTTAGATCATTTCACAATTCTACTAACAAGGAATTAGTGTCCCAGTTTCCCCACATCACCTGCAACATTCATTATTATCTTTTCTTGTCATATTATGCAACCTTAGAGGCATGAAGTAGTTTCTCAGAGTTGTCTTAATTTGCATTTCTCTAATCATTAGTGATTTGGAGCATTTTTCCATATGATTATAAATGGCTTTAATTTTGTCATCTGAAAATTGTCTGTACATATCCTTTGATCACTCAAGCATTGGAAAATGGCTTGTGTTCTTATAAATTTGAGTCAGTTCTCTATATGTTTCAGAAATGAGGCCTTTATCAGCAACATTGGCTGTAAAAAAAATTTGTTTCCCATCTTTTTGCTTCCCTTTTAATCTTGGTTGCATTGATTTTGTTTGTGGAAAACATTTTTAATTTAATGTAATCAGAATGAATTATTTTGCATTTCATAATGTTCTCCAGTTCTTCTTTGGCCATAAATTCATTTCTTCTCCACATATCTGAAAGGCAGACTATCCCTTGTTCTCCTAATTTGCTTATGATTTTACCTTTTTTGTCTAAATCATGAACTTACTTTGACCTAATATTGGTATGTTAGATGTTGGTCAATGCCTTGTTTCTTCCATAATATTTCCCAGTTTTCTCTGTAATTTTTGTCAAATAGTGAGTTCTTTTCCCAGTAGCTGGAGTCTTTAACTTTATCAAACCCTATGTTACTATAATCATTGACTATTGTGTCTTGTGACCCAAACCTGTTTCATTGATCTACTACTGTATTTCTTATCCAGTACCATATCGTTTTGATGACTGCTGCTTTATAACACAGTTTTAAGTTTGGTATAGGTAGGCCATCTTTCCTTGCTTTTTTTTCCCCCATTAATTCCCTTGAAATTCTTTACCTTTTGTTCTTCCAGAAGACTTTTGTAATTATTTTTTCTATCCCTCTAAAGTAATTTCTTGGCAGTATGATTGGCATGGCACTGAATAAGTAGAATAATGTAGGTAGAATTTTCATTATTATTTTATTAGCTTGATCTGTATACAAGCACTCAATATTCTTCCAGTTGTGTAGATCTTATTTTATTTGTGTGAAAAATGTTTTGCCATTGTGTTCATACTGTTCCTGGCTTTGTTTTGGTAGGTAGACTCCCAAATATTTTATATTATCTACAGTTATTTTAAATACAATTTCTCTATCTTTTGTTGCTGGGTTTTGTTGATAGCATAGAAATGTTGATGATTTATGTGAGTTTACTTTCTATCCTGAAATATTGCTAAAGCTTTTAATTATTTCTAAGAGATTTTAATTTATTCTCTAGGATTCTCTACCATCAAGGCCTCAGCAAAGAGTGATAGTTTTGTTTTCTTATTACCTACTTATAGTCTTTCAGTTTCTTTTTATTTTATTTCTAAAGCTAACATTTCTAGTACAGTATTGAATAATAATGGTTGTAAAGGGTAAGTTTATTTCACCACAATCCCATAAATTTTGGTACATGGTCTCATTATTGTCATTCTCTTGGATGAAATTATCGATTATTTTTATGATTTGTTTTTGACCCATTCATTTTTAAGATTAGATTATTTAGTTTCCATTTAATTTTTTATCTATTTTTCCATAGTCCTTTATTACACATACATTTTATTGCATCATGATCTGAAAAGGGTATATTTATTATTTCTGCCTCTCTGCATTTGATTGTGAGGTCAGTTTTTTGTAGGTACCACGTACTACTGAGCAAAAGGTAAACTTTGTTTTATACATTCAAATTTCTTCAAATTTCATATTATACATAACTTTTCTAAAATTCCATT
This sequence comes from Sarcophilus harrisii, assembly GCF_902635505.1. NCBI lineage: Eukaryota > Metazoa > Chordata > Mammalia > Dasyuromorphia > Dasyuridae > Sarcophilus > Sarcophilus harrisii. The sequence continues at coordinate 479,008,846 of NC_045426.1, forward strand.
CACCTCGTTAACTTTTTTTCTTGTTTATTTTGTGGTTAGATTTATCTAGTTCTGATTGAAGAAGGTTGAGATTCCACACTAGTATAGTTTTGTTGCCTGTTTCTTCTTTCAACTCACTTAACTTGTCTTCTACAAATTTGAATGCTGTACCACTTGGTTCATATATGTTTAGTATTAGTTTTACTTCAGTATCTCTTTTTATCTATTAGCAAGATGTAGTTTCCTTCCTTATCTATTTTAATTAGATATATTTTTATTTTTGCCTGATCTGAGATCAGGATTCTTACCCCTATTTTTAATTTTTACTTCAGCTCTTTATATTCTGCTCCAGCCTTTTACCTTTACCCCATTTGCATCTTTCTAATTCAAATATGTTTGTTGTAAACAACATATTGTAGAATTCTGGCTTTTCATCTACTCTTCTGTCTGCTTCTGTTTTATGAGAGGGTTCATCCCATTCATATTCACAGTTATATTTCCCACCATCCTATTTTTCTCAAGTTACACTTTTCTCTCTCCTTTCACTATTTCCTTCCCCATCAGTAGTTTGCTTCTGACTACTACTTGTCTCAATCTGCCCTCCTTTTTTTCAGGTCTCCCCCTTTTTAAAAATCCCTTTCCCCTTCTACTTCTGCCCTCCCTTCTATTAGGTTTCCCTTTTCTTCCCCCCCCCCCATGACAAATTTCTATGCCAAACTATGTATGTATGTTATTCCCTCTTAGTTTATATTATTCTAAGTTCTATGAGATTAAGGTTCAAATAATGCTCATCCCACTCCCTTTTTTCCCTCAAGTATAATAGGTCTTTTGTGTCTCTTCATGTGATATAGTTTATTCCATTTTACCTTTTACTTTCCTCTTCTCCCAGGACAATTCTTTTTCCACACCAATTTCTTTTTCATATCATCACATTAAAGTCAATTTATACTTACACCCTTTAGTGTATCCCTTCTAACTGCCCTGACAAAATACATTTTTCAAAAGTTATACATATAATCTTCCAATGTAGAGTTGTAAATGTTTTAATCTTCAAAAAACACAATTTTTTTCTTCAGTTTACCTTTTTATACTTCTATTCAGTGTTTGGAGATCAAATTTTCTGTTCAGTTCTGGTCTTTTCATCAGAAATGACTGAAAATCCCGTAATTCATTGAATATCCTTTTTTTTTCTCCTGAAAGATGATGCTTAATTTTTCTGGGCTGTTGATTCTTAGTTATAGTCCCAAGTTCCTTTGCCTTCCATAATATCATATTCTAGGCCCTTTCATCCTTTAAAGTGGAAGGTGTTAGGTCCTGAGTAATCTTGATTGTGGTTCCTTGACATTTGAATTATTTCTTTCTGGCTGCTTGCAGTATTTTCTCCTTGATGTGATAATTTTAGAATTTAGCTACAATATTCCTTGGAGTTTTCACTTTAGGGTCTCTTTCAGGAGGTGATCAGTGGATCTTTCAAAGATTATTTTATCCTCTGGTTCTAAGATATCAGGCAGTTTTACTTGATGATTTCTTGAAAGATGCTGTCTAGGCTCTTTTTTTTTTTTTCATTGTGGCTTTCAGTTGGTCCAATAATTCTTAGATTATCTTTCTTAGATGTATTTTCCAGGTCAGTTGTTTTTCCAGTGGGGTATTTTACATTTTATTTTTTCATTTAAAAAAATTTGTTTAACTGATTCTTGATTTTTCATTTAGTCATTCACTTTAATTTGTCCAGTTCTAATTTTTAGTGAATTATTTTCTTCACTTAGCATTTTTAAAAACTCCTTTTGTATTTGAAAGCCAATTGAACTTGCAAAAATTGTTTTGTTTGGTGGATTTTTTCCCATTTTGCTCATTTTATTTTTAAGAAGTTGCTTCAGTATATTTTTTCCATTTCGCTAAATTTATTTTTTAAGGAGTTGTTTTCTTCAGTCAATTTCTGTGGTTCCTCTTCCAAGCTGTTGGCTTCCCTCTCCCCACCCAACTCTCATAACTCTTCTATATAGCTCTTATTTCTTTTCCCCATTTTTCTTCTATCTCTATTTTAAGATCCTTTTTGAACTCTTCCAAGAGAGCCTTTTGAACTGGAGACCAGTTCATATTTCCCTTTGAGGCTTCATCTAAAGACATTTTTCCTTTGCTGTCCTCTTCTGGAATTGTGTTTTGATTTTCTCTGTCTCCATATTAGCTTTCTATAGTCAGAGCTCTTGTTGCTTTTTTATTCTTTTTTAAAAGTTAACTTGTGCTCCTAGGGTACAGAGGAGATTGTCCCAATCATCCTCTGCTGGGTAATGGAGGGGCCATCTACAGACCATACTTGGAGTTTGTGATGTTGTAGACTTCCCCACTGTGCTGGATGGGCCTGACCAAGTCCTTCCTGTTATTTGGGGGCAACATTTGTATTCTGTGGTTTTGTTGGAGGTCCTACAGCTGTTCTGCTGATCTTATGGCTTTTTAAATCAGAACAGAGTAGCCAATGCTGCTCCTTGCTAGGCCTATTCTGAACTGTGTTCTCCCCTGCCCAATTAAGACAGACTTTTCCTGAAGTCCTTCCAAGATATCTTAAGCTGAACAATTATTATACCCCAAATGTTTTTGGGTTCTGTCACTCCAAATTCTATTCAGAGGCTTGATCTAGTGTTGATTCTGAGGGACTTCTCAGCCAGGAAGAGCTCAGGCAAAGTCCTGTCTACTCTCCGTCATCTTGGCTCTGCCCATTTCCTTCATTTTAAACATGGTGAAAGAAATCCAGAAAAATGATAATGCAGTTGGGAAGTGGTAGAAATGTGACCATAGGCCCTACACAAGTTGCATTCCTTCCTTCCTTCCTTCCTTCCTTCCTTCCTTCCTCCCTCCCTCCCTCCCTGCCTTCCTCCCTCCTTCCCTGCCTTCCTCCCTCCCTCCCTCCCTTTCTTCCTTCTTCCCTTCCTGCCTTCCTTCTGCCTTTTATTACTCATTGAAAGTATGGCAGATAGGAATTATCTTCCATCACACACCATATTTTAACAGTATTTCTTTTTTATCTTTATATTTTGTTTTATTTTTTATCAATATGGGCACCTCCTCTCTTTTTGCAGCTCATATTTGGATCTTTTTATCTTTTGTACTTCTTGTCTATGTCCTTCCATAGTTACTTTAAAAAGTACCTATGTAACACTCAAATGTCTTCCTCCAAGCATTTAATTTTGCCTAATATCAGAGTCATACTCAGTTTACCCATATGACAGATCTGATTCTTGCCATGTGACCAGTCCATTCCCTTTCCAATCATATATGATGCATAATGAAATCTTTTATGATACTTCTTATCCCACACCTTCACTGTTCTTGTGTACTTGCCAAATATTTTTCCTTTGGCCTTTTGGGTGACTTATAGAGTGATGTTTCTTTATTATGACTCTAATGAGTTTAGATCACCTTTGTTATCAAGAAGAGGACTCAGAAATAATGTTTTCTCCTCTAGATGTTTTACCTATCACTCTTTATTCCTCTGCTAGGTGGGTACAATACTAAACTTGAAGTCAGAAAGATCTGAGTTCAAATTGCATATATTTGAATTCACTTCATTCAAACTTAAAATTAAAGTAAAATGTACTAATTGGGAGACAGCTAGGTGGCACAGAGAGCCTGCAGTCAGGACAACCTGAGTCCAAATCTCTACTCACACACTTACTAGCTATGACTTCAGGATAGTCATTTAATTCTTTTTGTCTTAATTTCCTCATCTGTGAAATGAGCAGAGGAAGGAAATCTACTTTAGTAACTCTTCCAAGAAAACCCCAAATGGGGTCATAGAGAGTTGGACTACCAAATTTATTACTTATCATTCTCACCTCCTCTCAAGGTCTTTTTTTTTTTTTTTTATCACGCTGGTCCATGTTGATCTCTTTTCTTTCCTTACATTCATAGCTCATATTTTCATTGGATAGACTCTTTATGATAGATATAAATAAAAGCTCCATGGAATGAGCAAGCAATGATGTACAAGTTGGGATCTGTACAACAGGAAGGAATACAGCTAAGTTCTAGTTAGTGATTAGTACAGATAATGAAGCTGTTAATGTGATTGCATTATTCAAGCTCCCTCTACATATTTCCATTGGACTAGAACCAATTGCTACATTTTGGGGATGTTCAGTTGTTTTTGCAATTTTGTCTGACTCTTTGTGACCCCCTTAGGGTTTTTGGGGGGATGGTTTGCTATTTCATTCTCTAGTTCCTTTTACAGTTGTGGAAACTGAGGCAAGCAGGGTAAAGTGACATCCAAGATCACACAGTTATTGTCTAAGATTAAATTTGAACTCAGTTCTTCCTGATTGTAGCTCTTATATTCAATGATAGTTGTCTCCCAATTAGTACATTTTACTTTAATTTTAAGTTTGAATAGAGTGAATTCAAATATATACATTTCAGGGACTTCTACTGATAGGTTCCTAGCTATGACAACATCAGTGATCAGTGGTGTATTGGGAATATTTAACATTTCATAATAATCATTTGAATATTGCATTTTATTCTAGTTTGCAATTTTCCTTAATTGTAAAACTTTTATAAATAGCTATTTTTTTTTTTTACAAAAGTGAATCTGATCTGTGCCAAAAGGCTATAAATTCTTGCATATCCTTTGACCTAACAATACCACTAATAGGTATGAATATCAAAAGAAATTTTTAAAAAAGGGAAATGACCTATATGTACAAAAATATTCATAGCATCTCTCTTCTCAGGGCAAAAAAATTGGAAATTGAGGGGATGCCCATCAATTGGGGAATGACTCAATAAACTGTGGTATGTGTTTGTGATAGAATTTTATTGTTAAAAAAACATGGAAAATGTTAACTGAACTAAAGAAAAGTGAAGTGGACTATATACAAAGTCATAGCAGTATTCTGGAGTAACCAAGTGTAAATGACTTTGCTATTCTCAGTAGAACAATCATCCACGACTACTCTGAAGAACTTATAATGAAAAGTCCTCTCTGTACCTGGAGAAGAAACTGATTGTGTCTGAATATAAGTGAAGCATTAAAAAAAAGAATAAATCTGAGAGTAGTGACTTTATCATATATTTCTCTTGTGTCCCCAGATGTGTGGTACAGATGCTCAGTATATGATTGTTGAGTTGAATTATGGATCCACATCTCATTAATCAACTAACCATCAAACACTTACCAAGCATCTACTTTGCACAGAGTCCACTATGCTATATAGAAGCATATATAACTGATGGTAATATAAGAAAAAAAGCAAAGTAGTTCTTGCTTTCAGGGAACTTACATTCTAATAGGTGAGATGACTGAAAACACTACATACAAAATACTTACTAATCAGATGCAAAGTGAACTGGAAAGGAAAGTCTCTACTTGCTGGGGGACCAGGAAAGACTTGGAATGGAAAGAACTCTGGAGTTCTGTTGGAATTCAGGGATTGAAAAAGGCTGAAGTGAGGAAAGGGAATGTTCCAGAAATGACAGCCAGGGAAAAGACACAGAAAATGAATGTTTGTGTGTGTGTGTGTGTGTGTGTGTGTGTGTGTGTGTGTGTAAGAGAGAGAGAGAGAGAGAGAGAGACAGACATTGCTAAATGATAGCAGACATTATGGAGCAGAATGTGTAAGAGGGCTGCAAAGGCTGCAAAGATAGATTAAAAAAAAAGGAATATAGAGTATAATCTTGAGTATGTATATTTTTTTGTCTTGCAAAGCAAATAATAATTTCAAATTATTTTCCTGAGATTTTTCATTTGTATGTATCAATAGCTCACTTATAATAATAATAAGATGTTTTAATGAGCATTTGTTTTTCTTTTTCAGGCATTAGCATCATGCCAGGCAGTTCGGGATGCACTGGACCAGATTTTGTTTCAGTATCAATTAACCATTAGAATGTCTAAAAAAGAAAAAGAAAGAATGGTCAGAGATCTAAAAGTAGCTGAAGAAAACTTAGATCGCACTGAGTAAGAACAATTTTTTTCTCTAGAACAGTAACATTGAGTCTTTATAGAATTCTTCTTAGCATTTTAATAATATCTTTTTTAAAAATGAAAAATAGGTTTTAAAATCATTAGTCATAAATATGTTATTTTATCTGACAATTTAAAAAATAATTTAAATGAGAGTGTAAACATGAACTATTTTGCTCAAAATCTTTAGCAAAGAGAATTAACAACAGCAACAAGTATTTTTTATTTTAAAACTTTCTGACATCCTCTCCCTCTTTTGGGTGGCTGTGCTTCTTACCTCGACCTCTGCCACTCCAGTACAAAGCATTCAGTTTCTTGGGAGATATAGGACTTATTTCCCTTTGGGATCTCAGTTTTGAAAAGGAAGAGTTGCTCCTTATTACCCCAGAGTAAGAATAAAAGTCCAAGAATGGTCCTAATTTCCATAATACATCATTTCTTACATTTTTCTTCCAAAAAGATCATAGCATGATAACACCAAGGTACATTTATTGGTTATTAGATCCAAGCTCCTCATTTTACAGATAAGAAAACTGAGGCCCATATAGGAAGCTTACTATATTTATTTGGAAATTGGGGCAGAAGAGGTTTGGAGAGAGGGATGAGAAGAGGGAGAGGATTCCACTGTTCTTATTCCAAATCCAGCATTAAATTTTTGTGTATTATGGGCATAATCCATAGATTAATAATTTTATATAATTAAATTTTAAATAATTAAATAATCCATAGATAAAATACCTCTATAATTACATGATTTCCCATCATATGACTTCTGAGGGACATATAATTACCCAGGAACTTAGGTTTTGCATTATTTGCTAACCTTGTACAGAGGGAGAAATTCAAAATATTTGGCTTTATTGAGCTGAAATTATGCCACAAGAAGAAGTAGTTTGTGTTCCTGGGACCAGAAACCAATTTACAACTTGGCAGGACTTTTTTTTTTTATGTTATATACTGAATACATTTTCTTTATTGTATGTATATGTGTGTGGGTGTATACTTATTTTTGGCATTCACTTTTGAATTTTTAACATTTTAAAAACATTTTTATTTTTTTATTTTTTAATAACTTTTTATTGACAGAACCCATGCCAGGGTAATTTTTTACAAGATTATCCCTTGCACTCACTTCTGTTCCGATTTTTCCCCTCCCTCCCTCAACCCCCTCCCCCACATGGCAAGCAGTCCTATACATGTTAAATAGGTTACAATAGATCTTAGATACAATATACATGTGCAGAACCGAACAGTTCTCTTGTTGCTCAGGGAGAATTGGATTTAGAAGGTATAAATAACCCGGGAAGGAGAACAAAAATGCAAGCAGTTTACATTCATTTCCTAGTGTTCTTTCTTTTGGTGTAGCTGCTTCTGTCCATCCTTTGGGAGGACTTTTAAAAATTTTCTGTTAAAAGTTTTCTGAAAGGGATTTGGAAATGACTTGCCAAAAGTATGATTTATGCTCACTTTTCCAAAAACATTTTGGGAGTTAGGAAGGAGGAATTACTATAATGAAATTATGAGCAAAACACATAGGAAGCAATTACTGTCTGACACTTTGTACATGAAAGGGAAAACAAGATGAAAGTGATTATGGCATTTATATAGCACCCACTATGTGCTAGGGACTAGCTAAACACTTTTTTTTTAAAAAAATAAGATATCATTTGATCCTCACATCAACACCACAAGGTCGATGCTATTATTATGTCCATTTTACAACTGAAGAAACTTTTTTTTAACATAATAAAAAACAATTACACTAGTCACATTTTGCTTATATCTAGAATATTCCATATTCAAAGAAATTTCATTTATTGTTTTCCAAGAATAAAGTCCCTTAGATAAGTTCTTCACTGTTTTGATGGAACAAAACCGGCTTATGTTATTTTAAAAAATTTATTGTTGCATGCCCAATTACATTTTCTCTTATTGTAGAAGTCATTCCAGGAGAAGAGATCTGATTAAAGTAAAAATGAATATCTGAGTAGTAGCACCTCATCATTATAATTATATATATATGTATATATATACATATATATATATATATGTAATGGAAAGAAAGAGTTACTAAGCTATATGTTCTGTGGGTTTACAAGTTAAGCAGACATAGTTTTCTAATATTTTATCTTTACAATTTGCAAAGTATTTTCTTACAAATTATTTTATTTGGTTCTCACTATTGACTCTGTGAAGCAGATGGAGCAAATAAATAACATTAGCCCTATTTTAGAGATCAAAATCTTGTAACTCAAAGAGGCAAATGATTTGCCTAGAGTCATACAGCTAGTTAGTGGCAGAGTCACTTCTAGATTAAATTAGTCCTCATTCCTTTGAGGAACTATAGTTTACTTGGAGATGAGATAACATTCTCTACTCCAGGAGTTTTTAAAGGCTTACGCTATGAGAAGGATATATCCAAAGTGCAACATTTTTGAAATGGAATTCCCTATCTTCCTTTCTCAACTTGCTGTCCAAAACATTCTTGCTTCTGTTGACAGCCCTCACCATTCTCCTCCCACCCACCTGTATTGTAACTTTGGAGTCATAATCACTTTGATTTAGTAGATGGTTAAATAAGATGCATCTTACCTTCACAACTCTTATTATATCTGCTCTTATCTCTCTACTCATACAGCTGCTCTTGTTGTTTAGGGCATCATTATCTCTTGCTTAAGATTATTAGAATAATCTCCTGGTGACCAATTTCTCCAATCTGCAATTATTCCTTGCGCAGCTGCCAAATGAATAATTCTAAAACACAGATGTGACCATAACCTGACATTCCTCCTACCTTATGACTGTCAAGTGCAACCTCCTCCTCCTACTATCTCAGGTCTGCAACCTGAAAATCATCCTGAATTCTTCTCAGTCTCTGACTCCCACTCCCCATCCAATGTGTTGCTCAGACCTGTCAATTTCATTTTTGAAATGTCTTTCTAATATTACCCCTTCTTTTCTCTCTTTTTTATAATAATAGCTTTTTATTTTTCAAAATACATGCAAAGATATTTTTCAACATTCCTCCTAAATTTCTCAGCAAGTAATACAACATAGGTTAAATATGTGCAATTCTTCTAAACATATTTTCACAATTATCATACGCACAGAAAAATCAGATCAAAAGGGAAAAAAACGAGAAAGAAAAAAGACAAGCAAACAAAGAACAACGCTAGCAAAAAGGTGAAAATAGTGTGTTGTGATCCACATTCAGTCTCCAGTCCTCTCTCTGGATGCAGATAGAACAATAATATTCCACTACATTCATATACTTATTCAGCCATTCCTCAGTTGATGGACACCCACTCAGTTTCCAGTTTCTTGCCATTACAAAAAGAACTTCTACAAACATTTGTACACCTGGGAGTCCTTTCCCCTTTTTTTATGTCACCAATGTCACTTTCCTGTTCAAAAGTAAATAAATAAATGCCCTTCACTGATCTCTATTGTCTTTAAGGTGAAATAAAAACTCAGACTGGCACTTAAAGTTTTTCACATTCTAGTCCCACTAGTTCCCTACCTCTAGATTCCATTTCCAGTGCCATTCTTTTTCACAGACTGTGTGTATACCTCCAATGTACTGCCTTATTCATGTCCACTGCTTGGAATCCCAATTGTTCTTTGAAGTTTAAATTCAGATGCCACCTCCTACATGTCTCCTCCCTTATTCAGTTTTCTTCCCCCCCAACTATCTATCATAAATGCTTTGTCTTTTCTCAACTTTTTTTATATTAGTTATTATGTACATATTTTATTTCTTCTTCCTCTTTCACCAAATATAATAAAGGGCTTCTTCAGTTTTAAAGAAATACACATTAATTGAAAGGCATTCTTACAGGCCATTCATTCTAACTCCTACCTAAATGAAAACCTTCATATCATGTCTGGCCAAAGGATTATCACCCATCTTCATTTAAAGATCTCTCAGTAAAAGGGAGACAAACACATCCGAAGATAACTCATTTTAGTTTTGGATATTTCTGATTCTTTTTTTTTAAATAAACCCTTTATTTTCAAAACATATACATAGATAGATTTCATCATTCACCCTTGCAAAATATTGTGTTCCAATTTTTTTCTCCCCCTTTTCCTCCTACCCTTTACCCCACATAGCAAGTAAGCCAATATATGTTAAACATGTGCAATTCTTCTATACATATTTCCACAATTATCATACTGCATAAGGAAAATCAGATCAAAAAGGGAAAAAATGAGAAAGAAAACAAAATTCAAGCAAACAACAACAACAAAAGTGAAAATACTATGTTGTGATCCATATTCAGTTCCCACAGTCCTCCCTCTTGGTGCAGATAACTCTCCATCACAAGAATATTGAAACTGAATCACCTCAGATAACTCTAATTCTTAGCAAGTTTTTCTTTAGGTAGTTGAAGTTCAAATACTTTTATCACCCTTTTTCTTTTTCCCACTTTCCATCCAGAAACAGTATGATAAAGTAGGAGCTAGAATATGGGATAGTATTAGAGTTGAAAAAACCAGTATCTAAATTCTGTCAAGTAGTGCTTAGTTCTAATGAGATGGAAGGGAGTTTCCACACTGGAATTTCCTTTCCCAGAAATAATTATAGAGCTGAACCACTAACTTAGTTTTTCAGAAACACAGGTAGGAACTCTCCCACTATGATCTTTTAGTCTAAATGGTATTTTTTCTTTTTGGAAAATCAAAGAATTGTTAAAGGAATGGAAACAATGGAAAACAATTAGGTTTCAGTGAGCTTTGCTATGATTTTTTTTAAAGCAGCAAAAATTCTAAAGATATATATATATATATATATATATATATATATATATATATATATGATATAAAGATTTCTATGGGAGAGCACTAGTAGATTAGAACCAAGAATCTCATATACTCTCTCCAAGTTTCTCTTTCTTCTTTTTTGGTTATTATTTTTTTTTTTGTTTGTTTGTGTTTTTTCTTTTTTATTCTCTTTCTTCTATTTTAGAATAAAACTTTTAGAGGAAAGAAGAAGAAATCATGTGGTTAAATATGGTATATGACATTCAATCAGTAGATATTCTTTTGTTGGTATGTTGTAATTATAATAGTAATATTTGACATTCGTATAACATTTTCAGGCTTACAAGGACTTTTGTTCAATAACTCATTTGGTCCTCAATGTAATGCCAGAGAAACTGAGCCAAGACAGAAATTGGTTTTTAATCTTTTAATGTGAGGAGCTTTGAACTCATGTTCAAAAATCATTTGGCCATGAGGAATTGAGGCAGGGATCTTTTATAGGGTTTTAGCTAAACAGGATGCATAACCTGAGCATACAATCTGATAAGGGAAAAGAAGGCAGATAAGGGGAGTCATGAGGACACTGGTGGGTGGACAAGCCATAATTCCAAGAAAGGACCATAACTTAATCCTGACAGGATAAGGGTCAAGATAAGAGGGTCTAGAACAAGAGACAATAAAGGGACAGGCAGTACTCAAAAGGAGGGGGATTATCCCAGCAAGATTGAGAAAAAGCACCTGGAGTTTCTGATCAATTCAATGGTATATCAAGGTTTTTCCTTTTCCAGTCCTAATGGCAAGAAAAGAATGATTTTATTGAGGCGTATTCAGGGTATAAGATCACAAGCCTATAAAGTTGTCTCCATTTTGCAAATGGAGAAACTTAAGTTTCAGAGAGATGGTGACTTGTCTATGGCAAAACTAGAATACAAAAGAAATATAATTAGTGTTCACATTTCTAGTGAGTGTGAATAATCTTTCTTTTGCCATTCTCATAGGAAAGACTTAAAGAATACACAGCAGGTTTTTAAGCACTATTGTACAGAAGTAGAAAAAGTTAAGAAGAGCCTTGATTTGCAAAAAGAAGAATTACATTTCTTGCGTAAAAATAGACAGGAAACAAGAACTAAAGTCAATGAATTAACAACTAAAGTGAGTAATACATACTTAATATCAATCAAGATTCTTTTAATGCAAAAAAAAAGAGTAAAATCATAAAAACTATGAATTAGAAATTGCAGCTAGACCCTGATTAAGGGGAAAACAACTTCCCCAAATGGCTATATTATTTGAATTCACACTCTCCATTTCCATTGGTCTGGAGACAATTATAACTAGTTCTGCTATGGACCTGCATTTTTAAAATATCAATTTTTTTCCTGTGCAATTGATATATTACAGAAAATTTTGAACATAATATGTATTTCAAGTTTGCTTCTGCTCAGTTTCTTCTGTGAGAAACAGTATGCAGAAAATGATGTTATTAAAATAACATGTTAATAAAATAATAATCTTATCTCACAAAGTACAATCCTTCTGAGGCCCAATTTCATAGGTAAACTAGGTTTTTTTCTTTTCTTTTTTTTTTTTTTTAAAGACTTGAGGCCATGTTTATTATATATCTTCTGGTGCAGGAGAAAAGCTACTGAAAGCCCTCAGTTGTGGTCTGCTCAACTTGCTTGCAAATGTACTACATTTTATTATATTTTTATGTACTTCTAAATCATTTAACATGTTTAAAATGGACTTATTATTTTTATTACATTCCTCTCTTTAATATGTTGCTGACATAGTTTTTGAGTATTATTCCTCTGACCCTGCATTTCTCATAAGCTTTGTATTTTTTCTTGTGTGATTTTGCATAGCAGTTCTCTTGGAAAACATAAATGTTGTGTCATAGCAGAACTGATTGTACCATATTTTATATATGATTATAATTTTAAATAGTGTGCATTCAACTACATGAAATGACCTATGGAGATATTCATTTATCACAACGATGGCTTAAGAACTTTTAAGGATTTTTGGTTTCCTTTTGCCAATGTGTGGGAATTCTTAGTATGTGAACTCCCTCTGATATGCTGAAGATGCCTGAATATGTGTTGTAAAGAAATAATTATAAAATGGTAAATTAGAAATCATCACATATTTTTATAATAGATATTCATAATATAAATTTATCAGTAGTTCAGAGATTCTGTAATTTCACTAGTGTGTATATTCCTTTCATTACTACTCCTCTATTTGTTAGCAGCTAGTATTTGATCATAAACTGTTGTGTCTAAAGAAAGAACTCATCTCATGGTGTGCAAACATCTCCAGATATTCTTCAGACTCTACTCTTACCTTCTGTAAGAAGCTTTTCCTGGTTCCCACTTCTCTTATCCTCATTTCTCTTCCCTCCAACCCCAGGGCTTTCCCTTTGATATTACTTCCAATTTATCCTGATAAATCTTATATATAGGGGCAGCTAGGTGATACAGTGGATAGAGCACTAGACTTAAAATCAGAAAGATTCATTTTCCTGAGTTCAAATTTGGCCTCAGATACTTTATGGCTGTATGATCTAGGTGATTCACCCTCTTTGCCTTAGTTTCCTTAATTGTAAAATAAACTGAGAAGAATATGGCAAACAATTCCAGTATCTTTGCCAAGAAAATTCTCCAAAAGTCTGAAGTCAGACACAATTGAAGGAAGTGAATAAAATATCTTATATGCATATGCATAGTTGTTCCAGCCATCAGAATGTAAGCTTTTTGAGATTAGAAACTGCTTCTTGCCTTTGTTTCACATTCTTGGAGCTTAAACACAGTGCCAGGCACACAATAAGAACTTAATAAATGATTCTTGACATGTCTCAATGAGCCTCTCAGAATTTAGTTTAGCTGGTCCTGAGACCATAAGCACTTAAGACCTAGCAAGACCTTTTGGAAGTTGCACTTCCCTATTCATAGACCCTAAGAATCTAGGATTCCTGCCATTTCATGGTCTGGAATTGGAGAAGTCCATCATGTAAAAGATTCTGATTAACAATCCTTTTATATTGGAGGATAGCATTTTTATTTAACTCCAGACATCAGTTGAATTCCCCAGATGTATACTTCTGCACTGTCATTTGGATGCTTTTTGGAGTCTTGTAATCAGAAAATGTAAGTTTGGAAGGGACCTTAGTGACTAGTTGGGCCAATTCATCCTTGACAAAGAACTCCTAGTTGTTCTTCCATCATCTAAAAGTATCCAATTCTTCAGTCTCTCATGGACTATTCTGTCCATGGCAAAGATACTGGAATGATTTGCCATTTCCTTCTCTAGTAGACTTAAGTCAAACAGAAATTATAGGACTTGTCCAGAGTCACGCAGTTAGTATTTGCAGCTGAATTTGAACTCAGGTTTTCCTGACTCCAGATCCAGGGCTGTATGTATTGAACCCCAAAATGCCTACTACAATTTAATTAACAACTTGTCAGCTAGCCTCTTCTAGAAGACTTCTAATACATACCAAGATAACTGATTCCATTTTTGGATAGTTTTAATTTTGAAGAAACTTTCTTGACATCAGATCTGATGCACTTATACAAATGATGATTACATTTAGGTATGAGCAGCTTCTACCTAGTGCAGCATTTGAAACTGCTTGAGACCTCAATCACTGTCAGAAAAATAATTCAAGATCTAAGATCTCCATTATACTATGAGCTCATTGGGGGCAGTTATTCTCTTTTGTCTTTCTTTGTATTTCCAGCACTTAGCACAGTGCCTGGTACATAGTAGGTATTTAATAAATGCTTATTATTGCAAATTATTATTATTATGTAAATCTCTTGTTCCACCATCTTGTGATTTTCTTTCCTTGCTGTTCCTCCTTTCAAGCCTAGGAGCCATGTATATGAGCTTCTCTCTTCTACTTAGAAATTTGTCTTTCCTTTGTAGAATACTGGATCTAGAACTTTTGTTTTCTTTCTGGACATTGGATTATAAAATTCTCAAGTTTGGGATTACTTATGTGGTCATGTCACTCATATGTTGCTCAGGAAATTCCCCCTTTTCTGGTTAAGAAGCTGTGTTATGAAATCTTATTATTTATTAAATTGCCTTTGTTTGGTTAGGAGACCAGATTCTGGGATTCTTGAACTTGCTTCCTAAAGAGGCAAGACTCAAGAACCCTCACTAGTTGGTGAAAGGTTACCTCAGTACTTTGCTGCTAAAGAGTTGAACTATTACCTCTTCAGTTTTGGGAGCAGGAACTTGAAATTATCTAGGAACACTCATCTGCTCACCTGCATCTATCCCAAAGCTACCATATATGACTTAGATATGAGCACATACAACTTGCCATATGCCTTTGCTCCAAGACAGCCACTAGTGGTGACTGATGCTGCTGGGATATGTGGGACAACCCACTACTCTTGTATTTATCCTGCTCTTCCAGTATCTCAAAGATAAGCTCAAATGAATGAAAAAAGATCCAGAAAATCTAAAGGCTCCTTTTTATAGGTCAGCAAGAAGGGAGTGTGTTCTTTTGAAACATTTTGTCCCTCAAGAAGAGTCAACAAGTTCATTTTGGAAGCTTTTCCTATCAATGAAATTTATCTTTTATTAAATACCAAGGGATCTTCTTGGGAGATACAAACCAAAGGGCCCATAAATACTTATATTTTGATGAACTCAGAATTCATTAGGAAACTCTTTCTCCTGGACAATGACTAGGTCCTGCATTGTGTGTGTGTATGGTGGTGGTGGGGACAGTTTGAACTTTAAAAAAAGACTCTGAAGGATATGGTCACTGAATAAACTGCAATTTAAAGAGAAACAACTGCTGGAGGGGATGTGATAGATATAGGATTATCTATATAAATATATGTGTTTACAGATATATGTTAAACTTATTTCTAAAAATCCTTCTTCCAGTTCATTTCTGTAAAATTGTTAGTCTTGCATTCCTTATTATATTGATTATGCATATTATATTGATATGCAACATTAAGATATTTCTAGTTATCAATCAATTAGCAGTCATTTATTAAACTTTTAAAATGTGCCAGGATAACCATAGAGAAAACAAAGAAAAAATAAAAACAATTTCTGTCCTTGAGGAGTTTACATCCTAGTGGTTAAGAACAGTGGTATCAAACACAAAGTAAAAAGGATGGGCTACGGGTGGGAGAGGGGGGAGGAAGCAAAATGATTTAGAAAAGCACAAATTGGTATTTTCTATGTTGTATTGCATTTTTATTGATTTTGTGAAACATTTTCCTATTACGTGGTATTCTGCACTCTCGAATTTGGAAATTTGATGTGTCTGGTATTGACAACATGTTTATCAGTAGATGCATACAAGATAACACAATGCAAACAGAAGCTAACTTTTGGAGGAGAAAGAATTAGCAATTGATGGGGAAAAGGAGGAATAAGGAATAAGGAAAAGTCTCCAAAGAAAATGGTATTAGAGCTGAAGAATTGTAGCTTCAAATGTGTTCTTCTGTTCAAATGTGGTGTTCTTCTTTTTCTAAAATATGATGGTTCTCTGGGAGCAGGTTTCTTGGGAAGGTTTTCTGGAGGCAGCCTTAGTTTCAGTTGAGATCAATAATCACCTCAAACTCAGCCAGGGATTTAAGTACAGTCGTTTATTGTCTCTTCCAAAATAGCCCTGTTAGTTTTCTTAGAGGCCTATCTCTCTGCTTGCTTCCAAGAGCTCTTGCAGCTTGTCCTTTGTCACCTCCAGCTCCCTCTGAATCTTGATTCTATTCTTCTGAATCCTTCGTTCTGCCCGACTGCAGTCTCTAGCTTGTCATTCTCCCGAACTGACTGACTGAAGCTCTAAGAACTTCTTATATATGATCTCGTAAAGGTGTGAACCCAAAGGTTGACTCCTCTGAGAGAATGGGATTGTGGGAGGTGTAAACTAATGAATCTCATACTGAATGCTGACTTGTGAATCCCCCAAAAATGTGAACTCCAATGAGTACTTAAATACATTAGAGAGCTAGAGAATTTTCTAAGTACCATGCTAAATTAGGTAACTGACTTATCACTTTGTAAGGATTCTAACAGTAGCTGTATTCATAAAATTAATAAAATTTATTCTTAAGATTAGTATAGAATTAGAGTAGAAGCAGGCAGCTAGGTATACCAGGCCTAGAGTCAGAAAAACCCAATTCATAACTGTCCTCATACTCAAGATGTATGATCCTAGGTGAGTTACTTAATCTTGTTTGCTTCAGTTCTCTCATCTGTAAAATCAGCTGGAGAAGGAAATGATAAACTACTCCCAATATATTTGCCAAGAAAGTTCCAAACGGGGTCTCAAAGAGCTGGACGCAACTGAAATGATTAAATAACACTAACAAAAGATAGAAGCAGCAATAAGTAGTATATAAAACTCTGGTCTTGGAATCAGAGAGATCTGGGTTCAAATATTGCCTTAATTGTCATGTGACCTTGAGCAAGTTAGTCTCTCTCTCTCTCTCTCTCTCTCTCTCTATCTGTCTTAATTTGTTAAATAGAGATAATTATGATATCTACTTCATCTGTTTGTTGTCAGAATCGAAGAAAGTATATATAAAATATTTCACAAACCTTGAACCATTAGATGTTAGCTATCATGATTAATTAATAATAAATTTAGTAATAATAATGACAATGTAATAAGTAATATGAATATGTATAATAAAAATAATCATAATACATATTTATTATAATACATAAATGTTATAATAACTAAACATAAGCTGCTTGGTGATTATAACCCTTTCTTTTCTTTTTCTTTAAAGAGTAGAAGGATGTTGACTTTATTTTTTTCTTAATAGTATTTTATTTTTCTAAATACCTGTAAAGATAGCTTTCAACATTCATTTTTGTAAGACTTTGTGTTCCAAATTTTTATCCCTTCCTCTGTTACCTTGACCCTCCTCAAGAAAGCAAGAAATCATCAGATTGGGTTAAATATGTGCAATCCTTTTAAACATATTTGCATATTTGTCATGTTGTGCAAGAAAAATCAAAAGGGAAAAACCATGAGGGAAAAAAATAAACAAACAAACAAACAAACAAAAAAAAATGAAAATCGATTCACACTCAGTCCCCATAGTTCTTTCTCTGGATATGGATAACACTTTCCATTACAAGTCTTTTGTAATTGCCTTGAGTCACCTCATTGATAAAAAGAAAAAGAGCCAAGTGCATCACAGTTGATCATCACATAATCTTGTTGTTACTGTGTACAATGTTCTTCTGGTTCTGCTTGCTTCACTCAGCATCAGTTCATGTAGATCTTTACAGACTTTTCTGAAATCAGCCTGTTCATCATTTCTTATAGAACAATAATATTCCATTATATTCATATACCAGAACTTGTTCAGCCATTCCTCAAATGATGGTCACCCACTCAGTTTCCAGTTCGTTGCTACTACAACAAGAATTGCTGTAAACATTTTTGCGCATCTGGGTCCTTTTCCTTATTTTATGATCTCTTTAAGACACAGTAGTGACATTGCTGGATCAAAGGGTATTTATTCCCTTTAGTTATATAGCCCCTTAGGCATAGTTCCAAATTGTTCTACAGAATAGTTGATTGGAATTATCACTCTTTTAGTGAAGATGAGTATGTTGTTGTTGTTCAGCTGTTTCAGTTTGCCATTTCCTTCTTCAGCTCATTTTACAGATGAGGAAACTTGAGGCAAACAGGATTAAGTGACTTGCCCAGGGTCGCACAACTATTAAGTGTCTGAAACCAAATTTGAACTCGTCTCTTTGAATTTACATCCAGTGCTATTCACTGCACCTAAAAGAGATGAGTGTGATAAAATGGAAACTCATTACAATTTGCTATAGTCTTTCCTTATTAATAAAACCTTTAACAATAGATTTTCAAGAGAGTTCATGTTAAGAACTCAATTAAAAGCATTGATGTGCAACATTTTCATGCACAAAGCAATAGAATTATTTTTAGGTCTGCCATTGAAACTTTGTAGTTGAACTAAAAATATAAGATTTGTGCTGCCTAATTGCACATATGCAACCAAAAAGATTTTTCAAAAATTCAGAGAGGTTGCACAGTCTCTTGCTTATTAACATACATCTCTTTTCTAATTTGTGCTGTCATTTGCTTTATGTAAACAACTTCTTTCCTTCTCAACAAAGAATAGCTTTTATAACACAAAAGACACTTAATAATTTGTAAGGACTTATTTTTAATAATGCTAATATCAAGTTATTGTTGGAATTTAAAAATAGACTCTCCATCTTTGCTCTTGCAAATGATCCTTTTCTTTACTATATTAATTGGAGTTTGGCATGCCATTGCTTCAGGAAAAAAATATATTACCAAAAAAAAAATCACCATCTGCTAGGTTTCCTATTAACAAAGTAAATATACCCACAGTAAATACATCCACTTTTCCTTTTATCTTTTCATTGGATGGTATTAAAAGAAATGTTCTTTCAAGGATTTCAGCAAATATAGCAATAAACTTGATTTTTATATTTTCTTGGACACTGAGATCTACCTTGAGCTGAGGAGTGTTTATTTTTCAGTTTATACTTATTAGTTACCTAAATCCTTGGAACAGAGAAAGGTTAAGTGAATTTAGAAATCATAAGTTCCTGTTGTTTGTGAGGCAGTGTTTCATGACTTTGGATGACATTTTTGTTAAAATATTCAGCAGCCAGTTAATGTTCAACATTAGCCTCTGGGGCCATGTAAGGTCCAATGCAAATCAAAGTATCAGAAAAATATCTTATTAAGGTGTGAATTAACTTTCCATTCACAATTTGGTGTTATTGGATTGACTTTGTGAATTGTCATCTTCATGTTACAAAACAGATTAAAAAAAATATTTCAGTTTAATTTTCACCAAGGTTAGATACTCCCTAAGGCAAAAGTTATATATTAGCCTATTGAATGTTGATGTAAGATTTTTATCATTGTGTTGGTTAATTATTAATTCTTGTTTTACAAATGTATTTCTTGAAGTATTTTAATTATAGTAATAGTTTAGAATATCATTGTAGTAATAAGTATATTTTCAGCCATTTAAATCAATTAAGTTATTTGATTTCTATTCTGTGCTCAGCATTGTTGTAAATACTATGGAGAAAGTGAATTATGAAATATTTTCTTTTTTTTTTTTTTTGCTACATTCTTTTTTTTTTTTTTTTTTTTTTTTTTTTTTATTAAATAGCCTTTTATTTACAGGCTATATGCATGGGTAACTTTACAGCATTAACAATTGCCAAACCTCTTGTTCCAATTTTTCACCTCTTACCCCCCCACCCCCTCCCCTAGATGGCAGGATGACCAGTAGATGTTAAATATATTAAAATATAAATTAGATACACAATAAGTATACATGACCAAAACGTTATTTTGCTGTACAAAAAGAATCAGACTCTGAAATATTGTACAATTAGCTTGTGAAGGAAATCAAAAATGCAGGTGTGCATAAATATAGGGATTGGGAATTCAATGTAATGGTTTTTAGTCATCTCCCAGAGTTCTTTTTCTGGGTATAGCTAGTTCAGTTCATTACTGCTCCATTAGAAATGATTTGGTTGATCTCGTTGCTGAGGATGGCCTGGTCCATCAGAACTGGTCATCATATAGTATTGTTGTTGAAGTATATAATGATCTCCTGGTCCTGCTCATTTCACTCAGCATCAGTTCGTGTAAGTCTCTCCAGGCCTTTCTGAAATCATCCTGTTGGTCATTTCTTACAGAACAGTAATATTCCATAATTTTCATATACCACAATTTATTCAGCCATTCTCCAACTGATGGACATCCATTCAGTTTCCAGTTTCTAGCCACTACAAAAAGGGCTGCCACAAACATTCGTGCACATACAGGTCCCTTTCCCTTCTTTATAATCTCTTTGGGATATAATCCCAGTAGTAACACTGCTGGATCAAAGGGTATGCACAGTTTGATAACTTTTTGAGCATAGTTCCAAACTACTCTCCAAAATGGTTGGATTCGTTCACAACTCCACCAACAATGAATCAATGTCCCAGTTTTCCCACATCCCCTCCAACAATCATCATTATTTTTTCCTGTCATCTTAGCCAATCTGACAGGTGTGTAGTGGTATCTTAGAGTTGTCTTAATTTGCATTTCTCTGATTAATAATGACTTGGAGCATCTTTTCATATGACTAGAAATAGTTTCAATTTCTTCATCTGAGAATTGTCTGTTCATATCCTTTGACCATTTTTCAATTGGAGAATGGCTTGATTTTTTATAAATTAGAGTTAATTCTCTATATATTTTGGAAATGAGGCCTTTATCAGAACCTTTGACTGTAAAAATATTTTCCCAGTTTATTGCTTCCCTTCTAATCTTGTCTGCATTAGTTTTGTTTGTACAAAAACTTTTCAGTTTGGTATAATCGAAATTTTCTATTTTGTGATCAGTAATGATCTCTAGTTCTGCTTTGGTCATAAAGACCTTCCCCTTCCACAGGTCTGAGAGGTAAACTATCCTATGTTCCTCTAATTTATTAATAATTTCATTCTTTATGCCTAGGTCATGAACCCATTTTGACCTTATCTTGGTGTACGGCGTTAAGTATGGATCAATGCCTAGTTTCTGCCATATTAGTTTCCAATTTTCCCAGCAATTTTTATCAAACAGTAAGTTCTTATCCCAAAAGCTGGGATCTTTGGGTTTGTCAAAGACTAGGTTGCTATATTTGTTGACTGTTTTATCCCTTGAACCTAATCTATTCCACTGATCAACTAATCTATTCCTTAGCCAATACCAAATAGTTTTGGTAACTGCTGCTCTATAATATAATTTTAGATCTGGTACAGCTAAGCCACCATCATTTGATTTTTTTTTCATTAATTCCCTTGAAATTCTTGACCTTTTGTTTTTCCATATGAACTTTGTTGTTATTTTTTCTAGGTCATTAAAATAGTTTTTTGGGAGTCTGATTGGTATAGCGCTAAATAAATAGATTAGTTTAGGTAATATTGTCATCTTTATTATATTTGCTCGCCCTATCCAAGAGCATTTAATATTTTTCCAATTGGTTAGATCAGACTTAATTTGTGTGAAAAGTGGTCTGTAATTTTGCTCATAAAGTTTCTGATTTTCCCTTGGCAGATAGATTCCTAAATATTTTATATTATCAGTAGTTACTTTAAATGGAATTTCTCTTTGTAACTCTGACTGTTGGATTTTGTTAGTGATATATAAGAATGCTGATGACTTATGTGGGTTTATTTTATAACCAGCAACTTTGCTAAAGTTGTGGATTATTTCTAATAACTTTTTAGCAGAATCTCTGGGGTTCTCTAAGTATACCATCATGTCATCGGCAAAGAGTGATAATTTGGCTTCCTCATTGCCTATTCTTATTCCTTTAATCTCTTTCTCAGCTCTTATTGCTATAGCTAGCGTTTCTAATACAATATTAAATAGTAACGGTGATAGTGGGCAACCTTGTTTCACTCCAGATCTTATTGGGAATGGTTGCAGTTTGTCTCCATTACATATGATGCTTACTGATGGTTTTAAATAGATGCTGCTGATTATTTTAAGGAAAAGTCCATTTATTCCTATACTCTCAAGTGTTTTTAATAGGAATGGATGTTGGATTTTATCAAATGCTTTTTCTGCATCTATTGAGATGATCATATGGTTTTTGTTAATTTGGTTATTAACATGGCCAATTATATTGATAGTTTTCCTAATATTGAACCAGCCCTGCATTCCTGGTATAAATCCTACTTGATCATAGTGTATTATCTTGGAGATGATTTTCTGTAGTCTTTTTGCTAATATCTTATTTAAGATTTTAGCATCAATATTCATTAGGGAGATTGGTCTATAATTTTCTTTCTCTGTTTTCAGCCTACCTGGTTTAGGTATCAGTACCATGTCTGTGTCATAGAAGGAATTTGGTAGGACTCCTTCATTCCCTATTTTATCAAATAATTTATATAGCATTGGGGCCAATTGTTCTTTAAATGTTTGGTAAAATTCACATGTAAATCCATCTGGTCCTGGGGATTTTTTCTTAGGGAGTTGTTTAATTGCCTGTTCTATTTCTTTTTCTGAAATGGGACTATTCAAGCAATTTACTTCCTCCTCTGTTAGTCTGGGAAGTCTGTATTTTTGGAGGTAGTCATCCATTTCACTTAGGTTATCAAATTTATTGGCATAAAGTTGAGCAAAATAACTCCTTATTATTTCTCTAATTTCCTCTTCATTGGTGGAAAGTTCTCCCTTTTCATTTTTAAGACTACTAATTTCATTTTCCTCCCTCCTTTTTCTAATCAGATTTACCAAAGGCTTATCTATTTTATTGGCTTTTTCATAGAACCAACTCTTAGTTTTATTAATTAGTTCAATAGTTTTTTTACTTTCAATATTTTTAATTTCTCCTTTTAATTTTAGAATTTCCAATTTAGTATTTGATTGGGGGTTTTTAATTTGGTCTTTTTTTAGTTTTTTTAGTTGCAAGCCCAATTCATTAATCTTTTCTTTCTCTGTTTTATTCAAGTAAGCCTCTAAGGATATAAAATTCCCTCTTATTACCGCTTTGGCTGCATCCCACAAATTTTGGTATGATGTCTCATCATTGTCATTATCTTGAGTGAAATTATTAATTGTATCTATAATTTGCTGCTTCACCCAATCATTCTTTAAGATGAGATTGTTTAGTTTCCAATTACTTTTTGGTCTATTTCCCCCTAACTTTTTGTTGAATGTAGTTTTTATTGCATCATGATCTGAAAAGAAAGCATTTACTATTTCTGCTTTCTTGCATTTAATTTTGAGGTCTTTATGTCCTAATATATGGTCAATTTTTGAATAGGTTCCATGAACTGCTGAGAAGAAAGTATATTCCCTTCTATCTCCATTCAATTTTCTCCAAAGATCCAACATACCTAATTTTTCTAATATTCTATTTACTTCTTTAATTTCTTTCTTATTTGTTTTGTGGTTTGATTTGTCTAATTCTGAGAGTGCAAGGTTGAGATCTCCTACTATTACAGTTTTGTTGTCTATTTCTTCTTGCAACTCTCTTAACTTCTCCTTTAGGAAGTTGAGTGCCATACCACTTGGTGCATATATGTTTAATATTGATATTGCTTCGTTGTTTATGCTACCCTTTAGCAGGATGTAGTTTCCTTCCTTATCTCTTTTAATTAGATCAATTTTTACTTTTGCTTGATCTGAGATAAGGATGGCTACCCCTGCTTTTTTGACTTCACCTGAAGCATAATAGATTTTGCTCCAGCCTTTTACCTTTACTCTATATGTATCCCCCTGCTTTAAATGTGTTTCTTGTAAACAACATATTGTAGGGTTCTGACTTTTGATCCAGTCTGCTATCTGCCTCCTCTTTATGGGGGAGTTCATCCCATTCACATTTACGGTTAGAATTACTAAATCTGTATTTCCTGCCATCCTAATAACCCCAGATTGTGCTTTACTTATTCTTGCCTCCCCCAACCCTCTTTCCCCCTTTTAAACTTATGTACCCCTCTTGTATCACGATACTTATCCTCTTTATAATCCCTCCCTCCCCCCCTTTGAGTCTTTCCCCCTTCCTTCCCTTATTACTCTTTTTCTTTTCCCTTTTCCTCTCCCCCGTTTTTAATGAGGCGAGAGAGAATTTTCTCTAAAACAAATGTCAATTATTTTTTCTTTGAGCCAACTCTGATGAGAGTAAGATTCACACAATGTTCCTCCCCCTCTCTAAATTCCCTCAGATATGATAAGTTTCCTTAGCCTCTTTGTGGGATGTGGTTTCCCTCTTTTTATCCCTCCTTCCCACCTTATTCTGCCATCATCCCTTTTCCATATCTACTTCCCTTTTTTATGTTATATCAGTACAATCAAATTATACATGTATTCTTTTTGTATATCCACAACAGAAATACAATTCTCAAGAGTTATTTTTACCTTTTCTGCATCTCTTGAGTTCTATTCTTGGAGATCAAATTTTTTGTTTAGTTCTGGTTTTTTCCTTAGAAACAAATGGAATTGATTTGTTTCATTAAATGTCCATCTTCTTCCCTGGAAGAAAATGCTCAGCTTAGCTGGGTAGTTTATTCTTGGCTGCATCCCAAGTTCTTGTGCCTTTTGGAATATCAGATTCCAGGCTCTTCACTCCTTTAATGTGGAGGCAGCCAGATCTTGGGTGATCCTTATTGTGGCACCTCGGTATTTAAATTGTTTTTTTTTTTTTTTGGCTACTTGTAAAATTTTTTCTTTAATCTGATAGTTCTGAAATTTGGCCACAATATTCCTTGGGGTTTTTATTTTAGGGTTTCTTTCAGAAGGTGTTCGATGAATTCTTTCAATGCCTATTTTACCTTCTGATTCTATTACATCTAGGCAGTTCTCTTTGATGATTTCCTGTAAAATAGTATCTAGGCTCTTTTTTTCATCATAGTTTTCGGAAAGTCCAGTAATCCTCAGATTATCTCTCCTAGATCTATTTTCCAAGTCTGTCGTTTTTTCCAAGTAGATAATTCATGGTTTTTTCCAGTTTGTCATTTTTTTGGTTTTGCTTGACTGACACTTGCTGTCTCAATGAATCATTAGTTTCTATTTGTTCAGTTCTAATTTTTAAAGAATTATTTTCTTCATTAGCTTTTTTTACTTCTTTCTGTATATGTCCAATTGAGTTATTAAATGTATTGTTTTGGTCTGTGGAATTTTTTTCCATTTCACTAATTTTTTTTTTTTTAGTGAATTATTTTCTTTTTCCAATTCACAGATCCTACTTTCTTGCGAGTTCTTTGTCTTTTCCAATTCACAAATCCTACTTTCTAGTGAATTCTTTATTTTTTCCAATTCACAATTCTTACTTTCCTGAGATTTTTTTATTTTTACCAATTCACAAATTTTGTTTCCCTGCATTTCCTGGGAATTTTTTATCTTTTCCAATTCGTATTTCAGGAAGTTGTTGCTGTCTTGTAAGGCTTCTCTTTCCTTTCTCCATTTATCTTCTAACTCTCTTTTGAGACTTTTAATGGTCTCTTCTATGAGAGCATCATGTAAAGGAGGACAGTCTGGTGCATTTTTTCTATTTGCTGACCTGCTCTTTTTCTGCACAGAAGCTGTTGATCTTTCTTTTCATCTTTTTATTCATGTTTTAAAGCCTTTAGGGTATGTCTCCTTGGAAAGGGGGTTACCAGCTTCCTCTGCAGAACAGGAGAGAAGTAAACCAATTTCTGGCTCCGAGGTATGGGAGTGCTCTGAGTGAGAGTTTTCCCTTCCCCCAACAGGAGGTGGATTCAGCACTTGCCCGCTATCGGAAGTGCCCAGTTGGGCTGTGTGGGTTAGTGATTGCCCTAGGCTAGAGACTAAAGGGTGAAAGTGTCACTGCCCCAGCCCAGAGCCTCTTGTGGGACTGTGAGTATTAGCAGCTGACCACAGACCGGCAATTCTACCAAACTCTTCCCGGAACTCTGCCCCAACATCTCTGCCCGACAAATCAACCCTGGGAAAGCTCTATGGCCCCAAGCCGAGCCCCCCACTGCACAGATTGGAGGCTAACCTGGGCTGGGTCCTCCTGCCGTGCAGGATCACAACTGCCCCAAGGAAAAGCCCAGTACTGCGGGTTGGGGCTGCGAGCTTGTGCTGAGATCTGTGCTTTCACTTTCGGTTTGAGGCTCTCCTTGGAACCTAATTTCTCTCCCAGTCTACGCTGATCTCCCCCCTGGCCCCGGAACAAACCTTTTTTGGCGAGACTGCAGATTTTCTTCGGCTGGTGAGTTGTTATACTTCTTATCTTTACGAATTGTAGCAGTCAAGACTATTTTTGAGGCTCGATATAATATTGATAGAGAGGGTAAGAGAAGAGCTTAGAAAGTCATGTATGCCTTCTCCGCCATCTTGGCTCCGCCCAGAAATATTTTCTTTTCTTGTTCTTAGAGACTTTATCATATGTTAGGATATTAATATTAATACTAGCATTCCCTCAAATAAACAATATGAGTTTCTGACTGCTACCACCATCATTCCTTCTCCTTTTAGCGTCTTCAACAGTTGAAGCCGGTGCTGGAACTGTATGAACAGTTTACCCTCCTCTAGCAGGCAACCTCGCTCACTCAGGAGCATCCGTAGATCTAGCTATTTTCTCACTTCACCTAGCAGGTGGCAATAATAATAATGTTGTTAGTTAACATTAATAATGAATAGTTATTGTATAGTACTTTAAAGTTTGCAGAGTGCTTTATAAATATTGTCTTAATACAAGAACAAACCTAGGAAGTAGATGTGATTATCATTCTCATTTTAGAGGTGAGGAAACTAATGCAAACAGAGTTTAAAGCCTTACCTCAATTACATAGCTAGTGTGTGTCTGTGATTTAATTTGAATTTGGCTTAATTGGAGAGACAAAAATGAACTCATATGAAATAATTTGGGAAAAAAACACACCATGAAACTGTATGTAATTGGAAAGGCCACATAGAGAGAAAAGTTTGAACTTAAAGTCAAGAAAACACCTTAGTGACATGAGTGAAATGAAGTTTAAATTAACTTCAGACCTAAATAACTCAAGTTTGATTTTAAACAATCATAAGACTGCTATTCTTTTGGAAGAGTAAACAGTCCAACAGTGCTTACCTGTGAACAGTCCTCTGAATCCTATTTGAACAAATAATTATCAACTATATAATATTTATTAGCTATAACTTATGGCCTGTACTATATGATAATAACCCGTTCTAATTGCTTGTACTTATATTTTTTTAAATAAATATTTAATGAAGAAAATATTTTTATTTGTATATTTTTGTATATACTGTTAGTAGAAATGCCTTGTCATCACAAAAAACCCAATCAAACTATTTTAAAAATAGTTAAAATATTTTAAAAATAACTATTTTCTTGTATTTTTGTTGTTTTTCTGTATAACAAAGGGGAGATATGGGAGCTTGGTAATGAGGTCATATTTTTTTGGTTCTTCTTGAGAAGTCTTGTCCAAAAGACATCTTGACAATGGGGAAGGTCCTGGGATAGGGAAACACACCTTGATAGGAATCAGGAAGTGACCCCACCCTACTGATGGAGGTTTTCCATTTGTTTGCACTCTTTGATTTATTTAAGTACTATGTTTCATTGTGTTTTATATTATTGGTGATTTGGTGCTTCGTTTTTGTTTTTTTTTTGGACTTAACTAGTTTATTCTATGGATCAAAAACCTTTCTCTTTTGTAATTAATTCCAAATAATTGTTATGGTTACTGTCTTATAATATATTAAAGAATGCTAATTCATTCTTATTTTCATTATTTCTCTTGATTTTTTGTTCTCTAGATAATTTTTAAAAAATTTTCTTTTGTTATTCAAAATAACTCCCTTTATAATTTGACTTGGTACCAAATTTGTAAATTAATTTACACAGTTCAACAATCATTTGACTTGGGTAGAAATAACAAATATTGCACATTCAATGAAAATTATTGAAAAAAGTCATTTCCATACTTCCTATCACTGTTATTTCAGTCTTCCTTTTTAAAAATTACTTATGACTTTTTATACCTTATTCCAACATTGCTTTTAAGATATTTATGTAATCTATTTTCAATTCTTAATAACTAAATGGTAGACCTAACTTTATTCCCTGTAACATTAAATTATACTTTTTCTTCCCTCACCAATCAAGCCAGGCTCCTGGTAGTTTGACAATCTTGCTTCATCTACTAAATTATCTTATTTTATTTATTTTCCCTTCCTAACTTTGCCTTGCTATGATTATTGCCTTCTTCCATGAGTACTTCTCAAGTACTTTTTCCTCTTTCCATAATATTACTGTACTTCAGCCTTCTCTCATAAATTCTAAAAGTAGAATCTGGCCCTGCAAATTGTTATCATTTCTGTTTCTCCTCAATTTCCCCCTAATTTTCCCTCCCAAAATCAATCTCTGATCCTCTTCAAAAATCCAAACCCTACCAAAACCTTTACACAATTTCTATCTCCCTTTGAGCTCAAGGTATTCTCCTTTCTCGTACTCAAAATCATAGATTGATAGAGTTTGAGACTTGTTTGTCCTTCATTGTTGAAGAGGGCCATGAAATCAGGAAGGTGATTCCATGACATTCAAGAAAATTGGATTTAAGTGGAATGGGGCTGAGTGAAGACACTAGCTTCACTTTCTCCTCTAGTAATTTTTTTTCATGATGGTACTGTACCAGAAACAAAACTTGGACTTAGATGCTACTTTTATGGTATAAAATCTTGTCAGTTGATCATCTCAAACTTATTTTAAAAAGTGTCCTTCTTAACATGAAATTTCTTATGGCCCCAAACAGAAAAGGATGTATAATGGTTTGTCATCATCTATACCTAAGCCAAAGATCCACTTAATTAAAGTGTTTAAAGTCTCTTCTTGACAACTCCATGAAAACCAGGGTCTTAGTTTTTTAAAGGATTAATTATTAATTCATTCCTGAGTTCACCATGGTTCTTGTCATAGTGAATTCCTGTTCAGAAACTGTCAACTGTATTCATTTCCTTAGGATTTCTAGGGCTGCCACTTTAGTTTTTCCATGTAATGTTCTGCTTCTATGAACCCCTTTTGAGAGAAATTTTTTTTTGTAGCTTTTGTAGTTTTCAACATTCATTCATATCTGCAAAACTTTGTGTCCCAAATTTTTCTTCCTTTCCTCCTCCATTCACTCCTCCTAGACAGTGAGCAATCCAATATATGTTAAACATGCACAATTCTTCTATACATATTTTCACATTTATTATATTGTACAGGAAAAGTCAGATCAAAAAGAGTAAAATGGAAAAAGGAAAGAAAAAAGCAAGCAAACAAGGTGAAAACACTTGCTGTGACCCATATTCATTTCCCATAGCCCTCTCTCTGGATGCAGATGACTCTGCATTTCTTGGAATTGTCCTGAATCACTTCATTGTTAAAAGGAGCCAAATCTATCACAGTTGATCATCACATAGTTGTTGTTAGTTACATTATTCAGTGATCTCTTGGTTCTACTCACTTCACTTAGCATTAGTTCATGTGTGTCTCTTAGGCTTTTCTGAAATAAGCCTTCTGATCATTTCTTATAAAACAATAGTTCTGTCATCATTGCAAGGTTGAGGTAATTTATAGGTATCTATATAAGCTTGTGCTCTAGAGCCCATACATAGAATGCACCAGAATTAGATGAGTAATGAATAATAAAAGTGATAGGTGACAACTTAAGAATTGCCCATCTTGAGAGTATTACTAGAGCTTATTTCTAATTTCCTGTCCTTTGTGAAACACATTTGGCAGTGGTTATTGCGTATATAATAAATACATTATAGTTAAAGCTCTTTTGCCTTTCCAACTGAACACTTCCATTCTTTTCATGACTGGAAATTTTCCCTGACTGCATTCCATGTTTGGAAACCTCTCCCTCTTCATCTCTGCCTCCTGGCTTCCTTTAAGTCCATCAAAAATCCCACTTTCTACAGACGCCTTTCTCAACCTCTCTTAATTCTTGTAGCTTTCCTCTGTTGATTATTTCTAATTTATCATATATATATATAAAAAACTTATTTGTACAATATTATTTGCTTATTTCCTTCATTGTACTGTCAGCTTTTTCTAGTGTGAGAACTTTCTTTTACCTTTCTTTTTATTCCCAGAACAGTGACCAACACATAGTAAGCTCCTGACAAATTTTTATTGACTGACACTAAATTCTGAGTTTATCTCTACTTCTAGTATCCCAGTCTGTTTGAGTTAGAAGAAGGTCATGTTAAGTTTTTCTAGCTCTTTACTTCACTGCTATCACAATCTATCAATCAAAAAGCTTTATTCATTTTTTTTTTTTTTTTTTTTTTTTTTACTACATTCTAGATCCTGTGTTAAGAACTGAGTAGTACAAAATGAGGGCAAAAATCAAGCCCAGAAAAATAGTCCCTGCCCTCAAGAATTTTCCATTAGGGAAATAGGGAGATAGTGTGTGTGTGTGTGTGTGTGTATGTGTGTAATGTGTGTGTTTGTGTGTTTGTGTGTATATATACACATAGCACACACATATATGTGTTTTTAATCTATCTATATGTATGCATATATATTGTCTTGCCCATTAGATTGTAAGATTCTTGAGGGAAGATATTGTCTTTTGCCCTTTTTTTGCATTCTCAATGGTTTTTCCCACATAGGATGGGCGTCATTTTAATATCAAAGTGTATATTGGCTGAAGTTATTGGTTCTCATCAGATTTGTTATCATCAGAACTTCCTGACATCTTCATCCATAGCAACTAACAAGTTGCAGTATGAGCTAGTTATTTTTGTAGTGCTAGTTTTATAAGTACTTTCAATACTTCCATACATGAAGAGGCATGTATTCTCAGATTCTCATTGAGAATTCTCATGAGATTCTCATGCCTTCTCGATGAATTAATTTGTTTTGTTTGACTATTTTTATTTGTTACAAGTTGTTCAGTTGCTTTTTTCACCAGGTACAATATTTTGTTGGCTCTATTTGGAGTTTTCTTGGCAAAGATAATAGAGTGCTTTACCATTGCCTTCTCTAGTTTATTTTACATATGAGGAAACTGAGGCAAGCTGAGGTAAGTTACTTGCTCATGGTCACAAAGCTAGTAAGTGTCTGAGCTCAGATTTGAACTCAGAAAGAAGAATTTTTCTGACTCCAAACCCAGCATGCTACCCACTTACCCTCATTTATTACCATTTGTTCTTTTTAGGTGTGCAGTGGTAGGTATGGTGAATGAGTGGGTAGTGATAAGGATTTAGATCTAAAAAGAAAAGGAAAGAGCATCTATAGAACATTAAAATTACACAGAAAAATAAAAATTCAGAAGATAGAAGGACTTTTTGTTACCATGCTAAATTTAATATATGTAAAAAGAAAAAACTCACAAGCCTTCAACCTCCTTTACAGTTTGAGTCCTTTTCCCCCCTGTGTCTAATAAAATGTTCATGTTTGTTGATGATTGCTAAGGATACAATAAAAAAAAAGTTATAGAAAAAAACAAATTCTTTACATTGCTTTCTAATCTAATCCACAGTGAATAATGTTGAACAAAAACTTCACAAACATCTTACATAGTCATCTTTTCTGATTAGGAAAAGACTCTTATCTCCACTGAACATTTCTCTTAAGCCATCAAAATATTGTTACAAATGCCACAAACTGAATTTTTCTGGAGTCATGTAAATTCAATTAAATTTACTGAATTTCCTTGGTGCCTGCCCTATGTTTAGATATCACAGGGTGAAGAAAATAATATTCACAAATTCTTTAAAAAAAAAAAAAAACCTTGTTTTTAATCAAGTATTTTGTACATTTCAGGATATAATAGATTCTTCCACATGGGTGGAAGAGATTTTAAGAGCTTGTTATTTTTTTTATTTTTCAAATCAAGAAACACCTTTTTGTTTCTCTCCTGAGGCTCTGCATATTCCCATTCTTTAAATAGAGACCATGGGCATCTGCTTTTACTGATACATATTCATTGGAACTTTTATCCACATTGATAGTTTCTACTGTCATGATCATGTAAATGGCTCTTTAATCTGTTCATTTCTAGAGTTGGTGAGATCCTGAGCTTCAGTTTACCCTCCCACTGCCTGCTATAAATGTGGATGGTCCACTGTTAGCTCCTAGACTTGCAAAGAGCACTTTTATGTTTTATATGTATGTATGTGTGTGTATATATATATATATATATATATACACACACATACATATATATATAATATACAAACACACATACGTACATCCCGTAACGTACATACATATATTTAGTACTATGTTATAGAAATGCTTGTTTTATTCAACAAATTAAAAATAAAATAAATAAAAATTATTTTTAGTAAATGAGAACTAAGCTCTAGTCCTGGCTGGGATCTTGGAGCTTAGGTCTACCTGGGGTAGCATCTTTCCTTTCCTAGACTGTTGTAAGAAACAGTCTTCTAAAGAGTTTCTCTACTTTCTGACTTTCAGAGAAATCTAGCAAATGAATGCATCCCAAAACATTGACTTGTAAATATCAGATTCTAGCTAAAAACCTTTCACGGAAGACATTCAAACACCTTAGATTAGTATCCGCATTTCTTCACATATCTTTCTTCTATTCCATTACAGGAAACCACTAACCAGCCAAAATGGTTTATTCATCATTTTCTGAACAGAACAAGGATATATACCTCTCAGTGTACTTTTTCTCAAAATATTTTTTCTTGCTGGAATTACTTCCCCTATATTTTCCAATTATTTTAAGTACTATCATTTGTTAAGGACCTGGCCACAGTCCCATGTCCTTTTCTCTTCCAGAAAGCCCTTAGCTATCATAATTCATTTGAATTCCTATTACACTCCTTGCCTCTGCTGCCTATTTTACATTTGGTATACCCTGCTTGGCATTGATATTTACCTTTTTACATATGTTTTCTCAATGAATTGGTAAGTCCTTGAGGAAAGGAGTCCATATATCTCCCTGTGTACAAAGTGCCTACTGTAGGACCTTGCATGGAGCTAGTAAATATTTGTGGTGGTGATAATGGCCTAACCATTAGGTAATTCTAATAAGTCTTTATCTTAATCTTATTCAGTATTTATTTAAAAATAAGAATCTGGCACTGGGCACATCCCATACCCAAACTTTACTTTGGAGGATGGGGAAAGTACTAGAGAAGTGTAAGGCTCTCTGTGGTTCTTAGAGCAAGAATGACCTTCTCATCGTCAGCTCCACTTCTCAGTGAGTGACCATACCAATTCATCAAGTTTGGAGAGTTTGGGTAGTATAGATTCATCCAATTAGAATAAGCTCTGAGTTGCCTCCCTCTAGGAAACCTTGCTGTTTTCCTGAAGTTGCTATATTTTATTGAGTCCTCATTACATGGCTTTAACATAATGAAATTGCTCCCCATGAGAAGAGAGAGAACATTTTTAACTCTGTAGTACTTTACTCTTGGCATAAAATCAGTAAAAAGCAGTGAAATGATACATAATAAAATATCTCCTGCTTGGCTATGAACCCAGGAATTCTAGGAAAGGCACCAGTTGATTTGTTTTGTCTATATCCCACAGCCATTAATTTGGAATGCAGACAAAGGAGTTTAGACCATTACCACAGCAATCTTCACTTGGTACTCAATTCATGCTTCGCGTATGGTCAAACTTGATGTAGCTTCTATAACATTTGGAATTTGGAGCCTCTGCTAAGAAGCTTGTGCTTGGGACATGATTTGAACTGAAATTCCCAAGGATCAGTATTTTGATATTCAGTGTCCACCTTCCAGTGTCCTGGAAGTGATCCCTAAGGGTAAATATGTCATTTCTCCCCAATGTATATACTCAATAAAGTCCCAGGATCAAATACAAAATCCTTTGTTTAATACTCAAAACTCTAATAACCTCCTTTCCTCCTACCTTTCCAGGCTTCTTTTTAATCTTACTCTTTGGCAAGTCCTCTTGGATCCACTGATTTTTGTCCTCCTTGCTATTCTGGGAATAAGACCCTCTATGGGGTCATTGGGTCTTGTTGTCCTCCAACCCTGAAATGTTTTCTCCTCAACTCCATCTCCTGGCTCCCTTTAAGCCTCATTTAAAATATATGTCATTCTTATGTCATTTTTCAGTCATCCTTGGCTCTTCATGACCCCATTTGATGTTTCTTGGCAAATATACTGAAATGATATATCGTTTCCTTTTTCTGCTTATTTTACAAATGAGGAAACTGAAAGAAAACAAGGTTAAATGACTTGTCCAGGACCATGCAGCTAGTAAGTGTCTGAGTCCAAATTTGAGTTTGGGAAGATGAGTCTTCCTGACTGTAGATCTGGCACAC
The DNA here is from genome assembly GCF_902635505.1 of Sarcophilus harrisii. Taxonomy (NCBI): domain Eukaryota; kingdom Metazoa; phylum Chordata; class Mammalia; order Dasyuromorphia; family Dasyuridae; genus Sarcophilus; species Sarcophilus harrisii. Next base: position 479,043,326 of record NC_045426.1, read on the forward strand.
TATCTACTATATTATCTTGCTGCCATTCTCTTTTCCTATTTATTGAGGTATAGTGGACAGAAAATTGATGCAGGAAATTAACAATCCCAAAAGATTTGAACTAGCCAAACAGTTAAGAGAAGTCTAAAGAAATCTCCAAGTTAATATTTAAATAGGTATTTTGTCTGCTTTTCTCTTTATTCAGACACACACAACAGTCTCAGACATATCTGAGTAGAGACTAGAAAGTTCCTTTTGAACTCTTGTTAAATCTTATTGGAAGCCTGTATTTTCAAAGCTCATTTTAGGTACTCTGTGTCCTTTCCCTAAAACTTCCCAAAGAATGAATGAAGACAGGAATTTCAAGCTTCCACCTCATTTTCAGGATCCTCTCTGGATTACCTGGAAAATGAAGATAGGACCATGACAAATTTGAGATTAAGAGAACAAGACACTTCCTTTAATTTTTAAATTCACATTAAATCCACATCCAGTTTTCTTTGCATATCTGCTAGGTACAAACCCCTTTGCTTTTATGTTGTATTTTGTTTAGTTCAAAGCCTTGTTAATCTGCTTAGTATAAGGATAGTAATAAGAATGATCATGATGATGTAATTTTATTTTCCTTTGAGGAGTTTTAAAATAATCTGTTATCCAGTTTTTGCACTGGTCTTCATAATGTCATATTAAGGAGAGTAAATATTTATCATGATCTATCAAAAATCAATATCTTATTCTTTATGTATCAAACTATTTAATAATTATTTTTGTTTTCATTCATATAGCAGAATTTGAATTTCCATTTTTTGTTGCCTTCAAAGAAATAATTAAATAGTGAATGCTAGCATTATAAAATATCCTTTTTTAAATTCATTCTGATCTTTTGCTAGGTCAATTTAGCCAATGTGAATCATCTTTGAGCTCTATTCAGGTAGTAATTTATATGACATACATTAAGTATCAGTGTGCTTCTCAATATACTTGTGTTGCCCCTTTGATTAATTTTTAGCATATAAGTTGTTTTGCTTTCTGTCCTTTTTTTAAAAATCTAAACTATTTTGGAGTTCTGAATGATTTATACGGGTAGCTGTTAGTTGGTATTGACAGCTTAAATATATCTCATCATTAGATGTGTTAAAATTTAATTCACATTTATCACATTTATTTCATGTTTAGAGCATTGTAACTTCTATTATATTTTTCTCTTTCTCCTCTTTTTCTCCACCTCATAAACTTCCAGAATCTAGGAGATAGTTTCTGCTATCTATCAGTCATCACCCTTGACTCTTCTTTGTGTGGACAAGAATGTTCTGGCATTCTTTTCCCCAGTCATCCTTTTTTTTTTTTTTTTTTTTTTTTTTTAATCAAGTGATACCTATCCTTTTGTAAGATGACTGGCTGGAGTTAAAGACATCTTTGGTCATGATTCAGAGATGGGGGTATGAATGAAGAAACAAATTCATTCCACTTTGAAAAAAAATAAAAATAATTCAAAGTGATTTTTTAACAGATTATTAGCATGACACTCATGGACAAAAATATATAAATTTACAATTAGCTGTAAATTATATTACATTTCACAAAATTACTTAACATATCTATCAATGTAGATATTTATATACATAGATAAAGATATAAAACATTTACTATTAGCTGTAAATTATAGTACATTTCACAAAATTACTTAACATATATATATATATCACATGTAAATGTTTATATACATACACACCCACACACACTCCCCCCCTCCACACACACATACACCCTTGACTGAAGTCCTAGTCCAATGCCTAATTTTGTTGTAGAGGAGCTTCTGGGTTCTCTCAGGCGATGTATCTGCTAGCACACAAGCTTTGGCAGGTGTTATGAAGCAAAAAAAGGTTTTAAATATAGACTAGGGTGATGGATTTTATATCTGACATTCACTGACCAGCTTAGCTGAATATATAGAGGTTTATCAGTCAGGAAGCTAGAAACTAGTTGCTGAATATTATGGCTACAGCAACTCATGAAACATTTTCTGCTAAGGTTTGGAAACAGATTTATTTGGCTTAGTGGTGAGGCCTTCCCATGCCAACAAAGAATCTTTTGAAAGAATGGCCTATAGATAGAAGTATGGAATTTAATTTCATGGAGAATTTAAGAACAAATGAAAAGATAGGTAATCATGTCTCACTTGTAGATATTAACCAAAGTGTATTCAGTCAAAATTGTTTGTGAAAATATTAGATAAATCATAATCTTTCTGAAAATAGATATGAAAAGTCTACTCAAAGATGATGTGCCCAGAGTGATTAAAATAAAATGAATTACAATTTTCTTTTTTGCAATTGAGACTCAGAAAAATGGACATGATAGTCTGGTCAAATTATGCTAATTAGTTATATACTAATATAATTAATAAACTAATATGTGTAATTATGTAATATAATTAATAAAATAATAAATCTCAGAATTTGAGAGGATACAGAAAGCATTATAGGCCAGTGATCCTGACTTTGATTCTTTTTTTTTTTAAATAACTTTTTATTGACAGAACCCATGCCAGGGTAATTTTTTACAAGATTATCCCTTGCACTCACTTCTGTTCCGATTTTTCCCCTCCATCCTTCCACCCCCTCCCCCAGATGGCAAGCAGTCCTATACATGTTAAATAGGTTACAGTAGATCTTAGATACAATATATGTGTGCAGAACCGAACAGTTCTCTTGTTGCTCAGGCAGAATTGGATTCAGAAGGTATAAATAACCCCGGAAGAAGAACAAAAATGCAATCAGTTTACATTCATTTCCTAGTGTTCTTTCTTTGGGTGTAGCTGCTTCTGTCCATCCTTGATCAATTGAAACTGAGCTAGATCTTCTCTTTCTGACTTTGATTCTTGATATAAATCCTGAATGAAATATTAAAAGTACATCAAGTTACACCTGCTAACATCATATGCTCTTGTGATAGAATCAGGTGATCACCAAAATGCTATAAGTATAGTATACCTAGATTTCCATCAGACATTTGGTCTAGTCAATCACATTATCATTCTGGAAAATATAAAGATATATTTTCTCTGACTCTAATTAGGGTCCAGGAGATTGGTAGATGGTTAAGAAGTGGGAAGAAAATCAACCAGCCTAGAAGAAAAGGTGAATAGTCCAAGTACAACACTTTATTCTAGAGTTTCCATTATCTCCTATCTCAAAATAAACCTTTCCTTTTAATAAAAAAAAAGATATGCAATTACAGGAGATGCAGTGATCATACCTGCCAGAATATGTTACCTTTTGTACATGTAGTACATGTAGAGTGTCTCCTCTCTCTAGCAGAAAGAGGAAAATGCTTTCTTACCTCTCTTTTGGGTGCCCTCTTCCCTGCTTTTAAACAATTAGGAAAGAAGATCTAACTCAGTTTCAATTGATCAAGGATGGACAGAAGCAGCTACACCCAAAGAAAGAACACTGGGAAATGAATGTAAACTGTTTGCATTTTTGTTTTTCTTCCCAGGTTATTTTTACCTTCTGAATCCAATTCTTCCTGTGCAACAAGAGAACTGTTCGGTTCTGCCCACATATATAGTATCTAGGATCTACTGTAACCTATTTAACATGTATAGGACTGCTTGCCATCTGGGGGAGGGGGTGGAGGGAGAGAGGGGAAAAATCAGAACAGAAGTGAATGCAAGGGACAATGTTGTAGAAAATTACCTTGGCATGGGTTCTGTCAATAAAAAGTTATAATTATTAAAAAAAAAACAATTAGGGTTCAGTTTTATTTCTGTGTTTTTAAAAAATTATTATTTACGTTGTTATTGAATGATGTATATACTATTTTGGCTCTGCTTACTTCAGTCTCTCCAGATGTCTGACCACATGGGTGTGGGTTACTTTTGGAGGGGTTGCATGAAGTTTGACCAGAGTTCCCACAAAGTAGACAAAAACAGAAAATAACTTCTGCCCTAGGTAGTCTGTTTTTGTTTTCATGATGATTGAGACAGAGTAGGGAAAAGTAGGTCTGGTGATGATGTCCTCAATGTACAATCTTTGCTTAATGATGTGAGACATGGTATCTGAGAAAAATTCAATCAGAATAAAAGATAGCAGAACCTCAAGGATAGAACGAAACCTGTTGAAAAGATAATGATAAATGTTGGAGAGGATACATTGTTGTTGGTGGAGTTGTGAACTGAATCAACCATTCTGAAGAGCAATTTGGAACTATGCTCAAAGGACTATCAAACTATGCATATCCTTTGATCCAGCAGTGTTTCTATTGGACCTGTATCCCAAAAACATCTTAAAGGAGGAAAAGGGACCCACATATGCAAAAATGTTTGTGGCAGTCCTTTCTGTAGTGGCAAGAAAATGGAAACTGAGCCAATGCCCATTAGTTGGAGAATGGCTGAATAAATTATGGTTTATGAATGTTATGGAATATTATTTTTCTGTAAGAAATGACCAGCAGGATGATTTCAGAAAGGCCTGAAGAGACTTGCATGAACTGATGCTAAGTGAAATGAGCAGGACCAGGAGATTATTATACATGACAATAGCAAGATTATATAATCTTATATATAATTATATATAATGATGATCAATTCTGATAGATTTGAGTCTTTTCAACAATGAGATGATTGAAATCAGTTCTAATAGAGTTGCAAATGGAGAGAACCATCTACACCCAAAGAGAAAATCATGGGAATTGAGTGTGTTCCACAATATAAGTTTTTTCATCTTTTTTGTTGTTGTTTGCTTGCTCTTTGTTTTTTCTTTCTCATTTTTTCCATTTTGATGTGATTTTTCTTGTGCAGCATGATATTCATGGAAATATGTATAAAAGAATTGGACATATTTAATATATATTGGATTACTTGCTGTCTAAGGGAGGGGATGGGAAAAGGGAGGGAGAAAAATTTGAAACAAAGTTTTTGTAATGTTTTACAATTTGAAAATTATATTTGCATATATTTTGAAAATAAAAAGCTATTACATTTTTAAAAGAAGGAAACCTGTTGCATCTAGTTCTGTTTTTAGGGACCAAGTAGTCCCTTGGAGTCTTGCTTGGAGACCACATTTAATACATGTTCTGCCCTACAACTCTTCAATTGTTGGAAACTAGTTATTATGTCTCCCTGTATCATTTCTTTTCCTGGCTAAGTAAGCATCCTAGTTTCTGCAGTTTACCCTTATATGGCATGATAACTCTTTTTTTTATTATTATTACAGCTTTTTATTTATAAAACATATGCATGGATAATTTTTCAACACTGACCCTTGTAAAACCTTCTGTTCCAAATTTTCCGCTCTTTCCTCCCACCACCTCCCCTAGATGGCAAGTAGTTTAATACATGTTAAATATGTTAAAATATATGTTAAATCCAATATATGTATACATATTTATACAGTTATCTTGTTGCACAAGAAAAATCAGATCTAGAAAGAAATAAAAAAAAACCTGAGAAGGAAAACAAAAATGCAAGCAAACAATAATAAAAAAATGAAAATGCTATGTTGTGTTCCACACTCCATTCCCATGGTTCTCTCTCTGGTTGTAGATGGCTCTTTTTGTCACTGAACAGTTGGAACTGGTTTGAGTCATCTCATTGTTAAAGAGAGCCACGTCCATCAAAATTGTTCATCATATAATCTTCTTGTTGCCATGTATAATGGTCTCCTAGTTCTGCCCATTTCACTTAGCATCAGTTTACATCCTCCTGATCATTTCTTACAGAACAATAATATTCCATAACATTCATATGCCATAATTTATTCAGCCATTCTCCAGTTGATTCAATGAGTTTGCAGTTTCTAGCCACTACATAAAGGGCTGCCACAAACATTTTTGCACATTGGGTCCATTTTGCTCCTTTAAGATCTCTTTGGGATATAATCCCAGTAGAAACACTACTGGATCAAAGGGTATGCATAGTTTGATAACTTTTTGAGCATAATTCCAAATTTCTCTCAGAATGGTTGGATCCATTCACAGTTCCACCAACAATGTATCATTGTCCCAATTTTCCCACATCCCCTTCAACATTCATCACTGTCATCTTAGCCAATCTGACAGGTGTATGGTGGTATCTCAGAGTTGTCTTAATTATCATTACTCCGATCAATAGTGATTTGGAGAACCTTTTGATATGACTGGAAATGGTTTTAATTTCTTCATCTAAAAATTGTTCAAATCCTTTGACTATTTATCAATTGGAGAATGGCTTGATTTTTTTATAAATTTGAGTCAATTCTCTATATATTTTGGAAATGATGCCTTTATCATAACTTTTGAATGTAAAAATGGATTCCCAGTTTATTTGCTTCCCTTCTAATCTTGTCTGCATTAGTTTTATTTTTACAAAACCTTTTTAATTTAATATTATAAAAATTATCTATATTGTGATCAATAAATGATCTCTAATTCTTCTTTGGTCACAAATTCTTCCTCCTCCACAGGTTTAACTATCCTATGTTCTTCTAATTTATTTATAATCTTATTCTTTATGTCTAGATCATGAACTCATTTTGACCTTATCTTGGCATATGGTGTTAAGTGTGGGTCAATGCCTAGTTTCTGCAATTTTCCCAGCAGTTTTTGTCAAAAAGTTAATTCTTGTTGCAAAAGCTGAGGTCTTTGGCTTGGTCAAACACTAGATTACTATAGCCATTGACAATTTTTGTCCTGTGAACCTAATTTATTCCACTGATAAATTACACTTTTTCTTAGTCAGTACCAAATGGTTTTGATGACTGCTGCTTTATAATATAGTTTTAATTTTGGTACAGCTAGACCATCTTTATTTGATTTTTTTTTCATTAGTTCCCTTGAAATTCTTGACCTTTTGTTCTTCCAGATGAATTTTGTTATTATTTTTTCTAGGTTAGTAAAATAGTTTCTTGGGAGTTTGATTGGTATAGCACTAAATAAATAGATTAGTTTAGATAGTGTTGTCTTCTTTATATATTCACTTGATCTATCCAAGAGCACTTGATATTTTTCCAGTTGTTTAGATCTATCTTTATTTGTGTGGAAAGTGTTGGGTAGTTTTGCTCATATAGTTCCTGACTTTCCCTTGACAGATAGATTAAAAAATATTTTATACTGTCGCCAGTTATTTTAAATGGAATTTCTTTTTGTATCTCTTGCTGTTGAATTTTTATTAGTAATGTATAAAAATGCTGATGATTTATCTGAATTTATTTTGTATCCTGCAACTTTGCTAAAGTTGTGAATTATTTCCAATAGTTTTTAGTAGATTCTCTGGGGTTCTCTTAAGTATACCATCATATTATCTACAAAGAGTGATAGTTTGGTTTCCTCATTACCTACTTTAATTACTTTAATTTCTTTTTCATCTTTTATTGCCAAATCTAGCATTTCTAATACAATATTGAATAGTAATGGTGATAGTGAGCAACCTTGTTTCACTCCTGATCTTATTGGAAATGGTCCCAGGTTATCACCATTACATATGATGCTTACTGATTGTTTTAGATAGATGCTACTGACTATTTTAAGGAAAAGTCCATTTATGTTATGGGCCAAAACTCTGAACTTGAAACAAAGGATTCTTACAAGGTACTAAGTCAATTTAACATGGTTCAGTATGATTGATTTAATATTACAAGGAGATGTTATGAGCCAGAAGTTGAAGCAAGGTACTAAGTGGAATTGAGGAGAAAATGGTTTAGTACTGATTTAATCCTACAACAAATAATGGTTTTCTAGTGATATAATGATTAGTGTATACTCAGTGTAGAGCATATAAGAAAGAAGCTCTCAGGACTAGAAAGGACAAGAGCATTAGAAGCTCTCAGAGCCTCAGCCAGAATCAGAATGAGGGAAGATCAAAAAAATGGTCCTTCCTTCACCTCTCCACTGAAACCAAGATCCAGAAGGCCTCCAGAAAACTAGCTGAGCCCCAAGTGAAGGAGACAAGACTTTGAAGGAGACAATAAAGTATTTGGACTTTAACTCCTGGCTGTATTTGGGGTGATTGCTGAACTGAAACGAAGGCTGCCTCCATGACCCCAAGGAAACCCCAATGAGAGAATATTACACATTTATTCCTATACTCTCTAGTGTTTTTAATAGGAATGGATTTTATCAAATGCTTTTTCTGCATCTATTGAGATAATCATATGGTTTTTGTTAATTTGGTTATTGATACAGTCAGTTATTCTAATAATTTTCCTAATAATATTGTATCAGTCCTGGTATAAATCCTACTTGGTCATGGGGTATTATCCCGGGAATGATTTTCTGTAATTTCTTTGCTACTATTTTATTTAAATTTTTGTATCAGTATTCATTAGGGAGATTGCGCTATAATTTTCTTTCTCTGTTTTTGTTCTAACTGGTTTAGGTATCAGTAGCATGTCTGTGTCATAAAAGGAATTTGGTAGGAGTCCTTCATTCCTTATTTTTTCAATTAGTTTATATAGTATTGAAGTTCATTATTCTTTAAATGTTTGGTAGAATTCACATATAAATCCATCTGGTCCTGGGGATTTTTTCTTAGGGAGTTGATTAATAGCTTGTTCTATTTTTTTTTCTAAAATGGGACTATTTAAGTGATTTATTTCTTCTGTTAATCTGGGCAATCTATATTTTTGTGGATATTCCTCCATTTCACTTAGGTTATCAAATTTATTGGCATAAAGTTGGGCAAAATAACTCCTAATGATTGCTCTAATTTCCTTTTCTTTGGAGTAAAGTTCTCTCTTTTAATTTTTAGGCTAACAAATTGATTTTCTTCTTTCCTTTTTCTAATCAAATTAACTAAAGATTTATCTATTTTGTTGGTTTTTTCCTAAAATCAACTCTTAGTTTATTAATTAATTCAATAGTTTTTTTATTTTCAATTTTATTAATCTCTCCTTTTATTTTTAGAATTTCAAGTTTAGTATTTGATTGGGAGTTTTTAATTTGGTCTTTTTCTAGCTTTTTCAGTTGCAAGCCTAATTCATTGATCTCTTTCTCTATTTTATGAAAGTAAGTCTCTAGAGATATAAAATTTCCCCTTATTACCACTTTGGCTGCATCCCACAAATTTTTCTATGTTAACTCATTATTGTCATTCTCTTGGATGAAAGTATTAATTGTGTCTATGATTTGCTGTTTCACCCATTCATTGTTTAGGATGAGATTATTTAATTTCCAATTACCTTTTGGTCTATTTTCCTTTGGCTTTTTATTGAATGGAATTTTTATTGCATCATAATCTGAAAAAAATGCACTTACTATTTCTGCCTTTCTGCATTTGATTTTGAGGTCTTTATATCCTAATATATGGTCAATTTTTATATAGGTTCCATGAACTGCCGAGAATTTGTATTTTTTTCTGTCTCCATTCAATTTTCTCCAAAGATCTATCATACCTAACTTTTCTGGTATTCTATTCATCTCTTTAACTTCTTTCTTATTTATTTTGAAGTTTGATTTATCTAATTCTGAGAGTGCAAGGTTGAGATCTCCCACTATTATAGTTTTGCTATCTATTTCTTGCAGCTTTCTTAACTTCTCCTTTAGGAATTTAGATGCTATACCAATTGGTGCATATATGTTTAGTATTGCTATTGATTCATTATTTATAGTACCCTTTAGCAAGAAATAATTTCCTTCCTTATCTCTTTAAATTTGATCAGTTTTTGCTTTGCTTGATCTAAGATCAGGATGGCTACCCCTGCTTTTTTTTTTTTAATTCACCTGAAGCATAATAGATTCTGCTCCAGCCTTTTACCTTTTCTCTGCTTTAAATGTGTTTCTTGTAAACAACATATTGTAGTATTCTGGCTTTTAATCCAGTCTGCTATCTACTTCTGCTTTATGGAAGAGTTCACCCCATTCACATTTACAGTTAAAACTACTAATTCTGTATTTCCTGCCATCTTATTATCCCCTGATTATACTTTTCTCTTTCCTTTTCCCCCTTTTCCCCTTCCCAGTATTTAACTAATGAGCACCACTTGCCTCAAACAGTCCTCCCCGCTTAGAATCACTTTCCGTTTAGACAACCTTCCCCTTTCTTATTCCTTTTCCCTACTATTTCTGTATCTAACCCTTCCCTTTTCACCTTTCCCTTCCCACTTTTCAATAAGGTGAGAGAAGTTTCTCTGTAAACCAAATATGTCTCATGATGAGAATAAAATTCACACAATGTTCATCCTCCTCCCTTTTTTCCCTCAAACATAATAGGTTTCCTTTGCCTCCTTGTTAGCTGTTATTTCCCTCTTTTTACCTTCACTTTCCCTTTTTCTGGTGTAATCCCCTTTCCATCTCTAGTTCCTTTTTTGTATTATAACAGTAAAATCAAATTATGCATTCACTCTCTGTGTATACCTCTAACAGAAATACAGTTATCAAGAGTTCTTTTTACCTTTTTTATGCCTCTCTTGATACCTATATTTGGAGGTCATTTTTTTGTTTCTTTGTTTGTTTAGCTCTGGTCTTTTCATCACAAATAAATGAAATTCACCTGTTCCATTGAATGCCCATCTTCTTCCCTGGGAAAAAATGTGCAGTTTAGTAGGGTAGTTTATTCTTGGCTGCATTCCAAGTTCCTTTGTCTTGCAGAATATGAGATTCCAGGACCTTCAATCCTTTAAGGTAGAAGCTGCTAGATCTGGAGTAATCCTTATTGTGGCTCACTATTTGAACTGTTTTTTTTTTTTTTTTTTTTTTTTCTGGCTGCTTGTAATATTTTATCCTTGGTGTGATAGTTCTCAAATTTAGCCACAATATTCCTTTGAGTTTTAATTTTGGAGTCTTTTTCAGGAGGTGTTTAGTGAATTCTTTCAATGGCTATTTTACCTTCTGATTCTATGACATAAGGGCAGTTCTCTTTGACGTTTTCTTGGAAAATAGTGTCTAGACTCTTTTTTTTCATCATGGTTTTCAGGGAGTCTAATAATTCTTGGACTGTCTCTCCTAGATCTATTTTCCAGGTCTGTTGTTATCCCAAGTAAGTATTTTACTTTTTTTTCTATTTTTTCTATTTTTTTTTTTTTTTTTTTGCTTGACTAACTCTTGATGTATTATTGAGTCATTCATTTCCACTTGTTCAGTTCTGTGTTTAGTCAGTATTTTCTTCATTTGCTTTTTTACTTCTTTTTGTATTTGTCCAATTAAGTTTTTAAATAAGTTATTTTGCTCTATGGAATTTTTTTGCATTTCACAAATTTTTTTTTAAGGAGTTATTTTATTTTTCCATTTCACAAATTCTGTTTTCCGGGGAGTTATTTATCTTTTCCATTTCATAAATTCTGTTTTTCAGGGAGTTGTTTTCTTTTTCCAGTTTGTCAGATCTATCTTTTAATTAATTATATGCTTTTCCAAACCCTCTTGCAAAGTTTCTTTCCTTTCCACAATTTTTTCTAGCTCTCTTTTAAGATCCTTTTTAATTTTTAAACTCAGTTTAAAAAAAAAAAATTAGGATCTGAATTTAGGGCAGGTAAGGTTTTCCAGGCTTCTTCTTCAAGCAGATGCAGTTGTGCTGGGTCTGTGTTGAATCACTTCTAGTGCTGTGTGGGTGTAGCCTGGCCCCCTAAGATTCTGGTGTTTTGGGGTTCACCATTTACCTTTTGTGTTTGTGTTGAATGTTTTATAATTTCTCTGCTGATCTACTGGCTTGCAACTAGGGCAGAGCAGCCAACATTGGTGTAGATTCCTCCCCAAGGATTCCCTGCCACATGGAGTCTACACTGGTCTGAGGAATCCATACCCCACCCTGGGTCTGTTCAGTGTGCACCTGGCCACCTCCCTTCATGCCTGACCAAAACTAATCTTTTCTGGTGATCTTCAAAATTATCCTCTGCTAGTAATTTGCTACATTTCCAATATTTGTGGGTTCTGCTAGTCAAGAGATAATTCAGAGGCTGGATTTTGTAATTAGTGTGAGGGCCCTAAGAAGAGATCAGAAAGAAGCCGTGTTGTCTATTGCCATCTTGGCTCCACCCCCATCCCTCCATGATAACTTTTTACCATCTTACTTTTTGTCTTTTGGAAGCTCTCCAATTTATCTTATCTAAAATATGACATTTGGAACTTAAAAATGAGGTGCAAATAAGTAGACTTTACAAGTGATAATATGCAGCAGGCTATACTTTCACATTCATACAATTAATTGAAAGCTATAGAGACCATGTTGTTGTTGTTCAGCATCTTCATGACCCCATCTGGAGTTTTCTTGGCAAAGACACCAGGACAGTTTGCCATCCTTCTCCATCTCATTTTACAGATGAAGAACTGAGATAAACCTAACCTTGTTTGCCCAGGGTCACACAGAAAGTAAGTGTCTGAAGCCAGATTTGAATTCATGAAGATGAGACTTCTTGATTCCAGGTCTAGCACTTTTATCTACTTGGCCATCTAGCTGCTTCCAAAAATGTTTATTTTTTTTTAAAAAGAATGACTGCTTGGAGAAAAAAAACATGATTTTAGAAGTTTTCCTTTCATAATAATTATCTTATATTAAGAATTATATTAACAATTGTTTGTTAAATATGGTCAAGAGGTAAGACTTTTGAATATCCCTCTTGTTATTAGCAAAAGGACAAGATATAGAATAACTAACTAAGCAATCTTGTCAGAGAAATATATGCTTACCAGTGATATTCATCTCTTTCATAGTAGGTGTACTATGCTACACAGATGTAAGAAGGAATGATAAGATTTTTGAATCATTGCATGAAAAAAAATCACTTAAGCCTTATTTCTCTTTTCCCACCCTTCATCTCCCAGAGGAACTATGTTTCCCACTACGCAAATACAAAAGCAAGATAACTCCTGCTTTCAAGGAGCTTACCTTCTAAAAAAGGATTACATTATGCTTATTTTATTAATTCTTGGTGCTTCCTCAAACTCATGATTACTCAAAAAAAGAGCTATTTAACAGTTCCTAAAGAGAAGGCATCAGCGTATAAAAGACACATTTTTTCCCAATTGTGATATGCAATTGGATAGCCAACCTATTTAATGAATACATCTGTACACATATCTAAGATATTTTTGCAAATGAACATTGAGTTACCTGATAGAAATGAGTAGAAGGTAGAAGTAGGCTGAAATGCATTTGGGAAATTGTGGAATTCTTTTCTCAGTCTGTAGTTGCTCTCTGACACAAAAATACATCTTTTAAACATTCATGTTGACTCTGATATTATAGGGTTAGAATATTAGAATATAGTAGCATCAAATCATATCAAAAACATATCAATTACCTTTGAGATTTGAGCATTCCTACCATTACATTGAATTCCCAATCCCTATATTTATGCACACCTGCATTTTTGATTTCCTTCACAAGCTAATTGTACAATATTTCAGTCTGATTCTTTTTGTACAGCAAAATAACGTTTTGGTCATGTATACTTATTGTGTATCTAATTTATATTTTAATATATTTAACATCTACTGGTCATCCTGCCATCTAGGGGAGAGGGTGGGGGGGTAAGAGGTGAAAAATTGGAACAAGAGGTTTGGCAATTGTTAATGCTGTAAAGTTACCCATGTATATATCCTGTAAATAAAAGGCTATTAAAAAAAAAAAGAGAGAGATTTGAGCATTCCAGATTCAGCTTAGAATGGACACTCTCTTGAAATACAATAATTCTAATTTTATCCACTGAAAATTATCAAGGATTCAGAAATCACAGATATCTGATGTAAAATCAGACGCAATATAGTTAGAATCAGTGTGTATGACAAACATTCATTAAGCATTTACTATGTGCTAGGCACTGTGCTAACACTGGGAAAACAAAATATAAGAAAAAAAAAAAGACCGGTTATGCTCTCCAGGAGCTTACATTTTAAAGGGAGAAGATAATATATAAAAGGGGGGAGTTGAAGAATGGGAGGAAGTGTGAATTAGGTAACCAGAGAAAGAGCATGGCAGAGGAAATACACCCTGGAGAAGAATGAGACATGACTGAGCTGCCCTGTCTCCATAAATGAAATATCTAAAAGGAAAAATCCAATCAGAAGGAGAGACTGCAGAGAGGGTGTAGTGTCCAAAATGTAAATTCCAGGGTTGGAGTGAGTTTCCAGGGTGAAAATGTTGGAGGATGATAGAGAAAATCCAGATTACAGACTGTCACATCTCTCTCCTCCCAATTCCCATTTCTATTTGTCTACCACCAAAAACCTTGTCCCACGTTCAAATAAGAACAGAACTCAGAAGGTAAGGGTGACATCATGACAGGAAAACAATGAAATCTCTCTATTGCTTTTATTCTCCCAATAGTGGATTTGATGTTTAGCCCAGGAAATTTGTCAATTGTCAAAAAAAAGTCTATATGATTTGGAATGTTGTATCTGGATTTTTTCCTCCTTTAGTTTTTAGCTTTGTTTTTATGAACTTTTTAAAAAATACATCAGCCTTGTTTTTATCCCCTTACTTAATTAAAGTTTTACTATGTGAGCTATCCTTAAAGTACTTTCTTATTTTAGATCTTTTTACAGGAATTGGGTTAGTGTAGATAGATCAGGATCTTGCCAAGGACTATAGCATATTTTCAATAATAATAAAAGAAGCTAAGAGATGCTAAAAAATATAGGATCAGAAAAAGAGATTGGCCTACTATTTAATTCTGTTGTCAATTAAAATATTTATTAGATACCTAGTAATTTTTTTTTACAATAACAGCGATATTGGTTTTTTTCTTTTAATATTTTTATTTAAAGTTTTGAGTTTCAAATTCTATTGCACCTTCTCTTCCTACCCTCCCCATTCCTGAGACAGTAAACTATAAGATATAGATTATACATGTGCAATTATGTAAAATATTTCCATATTAATCATTTTGTATAAAACTTGAAAGAAAAATATTAAGAGAAAGAAAATGAAAAGTAGTATGCTTCAATCTATATTCAATCAATATCAGTTCTTTCTGTGTAGGCAGATAGTATGCTTCATCATTAGTCTTCTTTGAAATTGTCTTGGATCATTCTATGGCTGAGAATATCTAAATAATTCACAATTCTTCCTCAAACAATATTGTTGTTAATTTGTAAAATATTCTCCTAGTTCTGTTCATTTTACAATGCATCAGTTCATATAAGTCTTCCCAGGTTTTTTTGAAATCATCCTGGTTGTCATTTCTTATAGCACAATAGCATTTCATTATATTCATATACCACAACTTGTTTAACCATTCCTTAATTGATTGGCATCTGTTTGATTTCCAGTTTTTAGCCACTTCAAAAAGAACCGCAATAAATGTATTTGTACAAATAGGCTCTTTTCTCTTTTTTGGACATTTTTGGGAAATAAACTTACCAATGGTATTGTTGGACCAAAGGATATGTAGTTTTATAACCCTTTTGGTTCCAATTGCTTTCCAAATATTTGGATCAGTTCACAATTCCACCAACAGTACATTAATGTCCCAGTTTTCCTACATCCCCTCCATCATCCCACATTTTTTCTCTCTCTCTCTTTTTTTTGGTCACATTAGACATACTGATAGGTGTGAAGTAGTATCTTAAAATAATTTTAATTTGCATTCCTTTGATTAGTGGTGATTTGGAACATTTTTTTTCTATGACTTTATATTATAGATATCTTTGATTATCTTTTTCTGAAAATTACTTGTTCATATCCGTTGGTCATTTATCAACTGGAAATGACTTGTGATTTTAATAAATTTGACTTAGTTCTTTATATATTTAAAAAATTAGGCCTTTGACAGAGATGTTTGTTGCAAAAATTTACTCCACTTTCTGTTTTCTTTATATTTTTGGTTGCATTGGTTGTGTTTGTACAAAACCCTTTTAATTTTTCTATAGTCAAAATTATCAATTTTGTATTTGTAATGCTCTCCATATCTTTTTCTGGTCCTAAATTCTTCTCTTATCCATAAGTCTGACAATTAAATTATTCCATGCTTATGGAGTTAATTTGCTTATGATATCACCTTCTGTGTGTAAGCCATGTATTCATTTTGACCTTATTTTCGTATACAATGTGGAATGTTGATTCATATTTCTATCATATTGTTTTTGTTCCAAAAGTTTGGCTCTTTGGGTCTATCACATACTGTATTACTATGGTCATTTACTATAATGAAATATTTTTTTAAAATATTAAGCTTTGTTCACATATACATATACACATATATACATATATAGAACTATATGTATGTGGATATATATATGTATATATATATGTATATGTATATGTATGGTTGACAGAAGTAGACCTAAAGTAGAACTTGTAAGAGATCCATGGCATAAGGTAGATATTTGAGGAAGATAAAATAACATAGATGTATTGTGATTTGTAACTACGAAGAGAATACCTATATTGATGAGATCACCGATCCATTTCCTGGATTTTCAAATGAAGGTCCAAGACCTTTGCCTTCTGCACTGACGCTATCGTGACCTCTCTTTCACTTGGATCTCTCTCCTCCAGCCCTCCCTGAAATAAGAACCATAGCTTTTCCAATATTGTCCATGTCTTGATCACAATCCTCTCAACTGTTCCTGAGGGGTTTTGATATGAAGGATTTCTTCTGGGAAAAAAGATAAAAGATTATAATATCAACAAAGAAAGAAAATAAGAGAAATAGCAAGAAATCTTAAAAGCTAATCCTGGTTGTGAATGAAGATAGCTTATCTATTTTAGCTCTTTAGCTAGGTGGTACAGTTAATATAATTTCCCAAGTTCAAATTTTGCTTCAGACACTGACTTGCTGTGTGACCGTGGGCAAATCACTTAACCCCGTTTTCCTGTTTCCGCATCTATAAAATGAGTTTGAGAAGGAAATGGTAAATCATTCTTTGCCAAGAAAACCCTGAATTGATTCACAAAGAATTGGACACAGCTGAATAACAATTTTACTAATTTATCAGGGTGAAAAATTTTTTTTAAAGTTAGTTTTTTTTTTATATCAGTATCCATTCAGATCAATTTAGATTGAACAAAAAGTCCAGAGTTCTTTGATTGTAAAATCAATATGGATTCAGGCTAATGACATTGTTGTCTCCTTCAAAGACCTACCTCTTTGTTCTTTGAATGTGGACCCTTATTAAAAAAAAAAAACTGCTTCCCTCTTTTTCCCTTCCATCTTCCTTCCTATCGCTTTCTTTGTTCTTCCTACAGGTTTCTTTGGTTCTGAAGCTTTGGAAGTACTACTCACACTCTTGGTCATCTGCTTTTTCTGCCCCAAAGATTACTTTACCTTGGCTTCAGGATGAGTTGCATTGAAGAATTTATCATCCACAGAAAACTATTTTATCTTTGATCCATTTTCTCCATCCTGGTGACTTGCCTGGGACAATTTCACTAGACAGTTGTAGACTAATTCTTCTCTTTGATGAAATTATGCTTCTTCACTTATTATTCTATGTGTGCTTATTAGAGACCAACAAATGTTATCATTCCCTGGAAACAGCTCATATTTTTCCGACCTCATATTACCAGTTTCACTAGTTTTTCCTACTTCCACAAATTTTTCTAATGAATCATCCCTCAGGTGTTTTTCCAAGGAGATTGATTTTTAAAAAGAGCCTTGTCATGACTATTAAAAATTATGTATATGACACAGATATCTATATATATATACATACACACAGTGTAATATTTATGTGCATGTGTATATATTTGTATGTGTGTATAAACATATAAATTAAACCTAATACTTTTCATGACAAAAGGTTTGCTTGATATTTTATATATTTGACCATGAACAAGAGCCTTCTGAAGTTAATGCCATAACCCAAAGGGACATATTGAATGGTGAACTATTTTGACGCAAGTAGACCTATTCGTAAATAGGTAACTGCTAGTTTTAGCCAAGTGAAGATCAAGGCAAATTTATGCTTCTTCAACCATTCAAGATCTACTGATAGGGTCACCCACTGAGCTGTTTATTTTTAGTCTAATTGCTGTACTGATGGTTGACAAACATAGGCCTAAATAATGGCTTGCTCTCAACTGGTAGCATTCTATAAATGGGACATGATCATGTTCTGCAAAATCACTCATTTAGGAAAAAAATTGATTACCTGGTGACTAAAATCAAAGTACTGTTCTAGGTGCTGAAAGGATACAGTGATGGGAAAGATAATATTCCTTCTCTCAATGAACTTATAATCAAGTTATGTCATAATTTTGAATGATTCTATAAATTTACCAATGTTTCAATGTAAGCATTGAATTAAATAATCACTACTTTGTTCAGACAATAAGAAAATACTATGGTCAGATGACACTGGAACTATAGCTCTAAACTTTAAAAAGTCCCTACTTACTCCCATCAAACCATTACAGTTATTTCTCAGTTGCATCTGTTTATTCAATTTCATCAATAAGAAAAATGTTGATTAAAATTACAAAAAAAATTGTTGATTACAAATGGTGATTTAAATTATTTGCATCGGAAATTATTGCCTACTATTCAAATGCATATAATGCTTAATTGGTAAAAAAATGAATTGTTTCTGAACTATTGTTAGTTAGAGGTTGGCAAGAGCTAATTGTTTCTAATTATATATAACTTTGGTATGCATAGAAAGTTACATTTCCATATTGCTACACAAATTTCCTTGAAGGTAATTAAATGAGAATCTTGTAAAACATTTCATTCCATAAACTAATAAAATCTGTTTCCAAAATTTAGTGTACCAAGAATGACAAGATTGATTATTGTACTATTTATTTAATTAGCAACTTCAGTGAAATATAAAAACTCAAAGTATTAAAGCAGATAAATTGCATGAAACACTAAAATATTGATATTAATGTGAATCTTAAGTAACAACATAGTATATAATTTATCCACTTAAGATAACATTTTATGGAAAATTAAGATTATGAAGAGTACTTCATAGTTAATGAGCATGATTTCTCACTTAAAAATATACATATTACCTTATAATACATATATTTTTTTGCTTCAACTTTAGAACCTTAGAATTAAACCTAGAGCTTCCAAGATTCTTTAGAGTAGGGGTCCTCAAACTACGGCCCGCGGGCCAGATGCAGCAGCTGAGGACGTTTATCCCCCTCACCCAGGGCTATGAAGTTTCTTTATTTAAAGGCCCACAAAACAAAGTTTGTTTTTACCATAGTCCGGCCCTCTAACAGTCTGAGGGACAGTGAATTGGCCCCCTATTTTAAAAGTTTGAGGACTCCTGCAGAGAGTATAAGATTTACTCAAAACATGATGCTGCTACTAGCTATTTATATGACCTCAGATAAGGCATTGCTTGTGGCCTTGATTTCTTCCTCCATAAAGGGAAGGCAAAGGACTATATGACTTTGATATAACTTCATAATATTTAGCTATTTCCTTATTTATGGTCTCCTGTTTTCAATTCTTTGCCACCATAAAAAAGTTCCTTTGTATTTTTATAATATGGATTCTTTTTCTTTTTCTTTTTTTTTTTTTGATCCCTTTGGGGTATAAATCTCACGGTATTCAATGAGTAAGAATTTTTTAGTAGTTACAAATTACTTTGTAGACCGGATTATCATTTTACAATTCTACTAACAGTGCAACAATATGCTGGTTTTCGCAAGTCTCTTTAACAGCTTTAGTTGCTTTAGATTTTATAGCTCTCATTATTAGTGATTTAGATATTTTTATATAAATATATATGTGCTATATATGTATATATACAGATAGATACGATTTTTTTTCCCTTTGAAAATTTCTTAATTTCATCTTTTGAGCATTAACCAGCTGGTAACTGGTTCTTTTCAGAAATTTAAATCAATTCCTTTATATCTTGGAAATAACATTTTTATCAGAGAAACATTATGCAAAAATTTCCCTCAATTAATTTTTTCTTTCCTTTTGATTATGCTAAAACTTTTTAATTTTATGTAATCAAAATTTTCCATTTTTCTTCTCTGTTATATCCCTTTTTTGATCATGAATTGTTTTTTTATTCTTAAATCTGAAAAGTAATTTCTTTCTTGCTCCTCTAATTTGTTTCCTATCTAAAAATGTCTGTTTGGAGCTTACATGTTATATAGTATGAATCACTGTTCTAAACTTAATTTCTGCCATACTGCTTTCTAGTTTCTTATTAGTTTTTGTCAGTTGGGAGTTGTTACTCTAGTAGCTGGAGCATATATTAGATTTGTTTATTTTGACATATCATGTAATTGTCATGTTTTATTAATCAACCTCTCTATTTCTTTACATTTAGTAAATGATTTTTGTGATTATTGCTTTCTACTATAGTTTACTATCTTATATTACTAGGCTCTGTTCCTTATCACTTAAAAATTATCATTTTTCCTAATTTTATGTACCTAATCCTTGGTACTTTGATATACATTGAATAATAGAATTAATTGATTAGTTTTGCTGTTTTTATTACCTTGGTTAAAACTACCCATTTCTAAGCCTTCTAAATTCCTGGGTTGAAAGAGTGGAATAAACTAGAGATGATTCTTTTCATCATTGCCTGGGCATTTTTCTTTAATGGTTGTTTAAATTATAATCTCTCTCTCTGTCTGTCTCTGTCTCTCTGTCTGTCTCTCTTTCTGCATACCTGACTCTTTTTCTTTCATTTAATGATTTTTTTTTTTTTTTTTGCTGAGGCAATTGGGGTTAAGTGACTTGCCAAGGGTCACACAACTAGGAAGTGTTAAGTGTCTGAGGCCAGATTTGAACTCAGGTCCTCCTGACTTCAGGGCTGGTGCTGTATCCACTGTGCTACCTAGCTGCTCCTATCTAATGATTTTTTAAAATCTTTTTTTCTAGTAAATTGATTTATTTTTAATACACATTGTTCAATGACTCTTGTTGTGAGAGAAAAATCAGAGCAAAAGGGAAAAACATGGGAGAGATTTAAAAAAAAAAACTGAAAAAAGAAGTGAACATAGCATGTGTTGATTGACATTCAGTCTCATCAGTTCTTTTTCTTGATGCAGATGGCACCTTCTGTCCAAACTGTATTGGGATTGCTCTGAATCACTGAAGCATTGAAAAGAACCAAGTCTTTCATAGTTGACTATCGCACATTCTTGCTGTTATTGTGTACAATGTATTCCTGATTCTATTTGTTTCAGTCATCATCATCACTTCATATGGATCTTTCCAGGCCTTTCTAAAATCATCTTGTTCATTATTTTTTTCATAAAACAATAATATTTCATTATTTTCATATAACACAACTTGTTCAGTCATTCCCCATTTGGTGGACATCTACTCATTTTCCAATTCTTTGCTACCACAAAAAGACCTTCTGCAAACACTTTTGCTCATGTGAGTTCTTTTCCCTCTTTGATGATTTCCTTAGGATACAGACCCAATAGTGGTACTATTGAGTTAAAGGGTATATGCAAAGATTGAGAGACCTTTGGGCAAAGTTCCAGATTGCTCTTGAAAATGGTTGGGTCATTTCACAACTCCACCACCAATGTATTAGTATCCTATTTTTCCTATATCCCCTAACATTTATTATTATCTTTTCCTGTCATCTTAGCCAATCTGAGAGATATGAGGTTATATCTCAGAAGAACTCAAGAATCAAAATTTTTTATTCATTCCATAGTTTTCTTCCTTTTAATTTTGTTAATTTCCCCTTTTATTATTAGAATTTCTAGTTTGGTATTTAATTGAGGGGTTTTAATTTGTTCTTTTTTTCCTAGCATTTTTACTTGTATACCCAATTTATTGATCTCCTTTTTCGCTGTTTTATTCATATAGCTATTTAGAGATATAAAATTTTCGCCAAGAATTGCTTTCGCTGCATCTCATACATTTTGCTATGTTGTCTCATTAGTATGTCATTCTCTTGGATGAAATTATGTATTGTTTCTGTGATTTATTGTTTGACACACTCATTATTTAGAATTAGATAATTTAATTTCCAATTGGTTTTTAATCTATTTTCCCCTGCCCCTTTATTGAATATAATTTTCATTGCATTGTGGTCTGAAAAGGAAGCATTTACTATTTCTGTTTTTCTGCATTTGATTGTGAAGTTAATATGCCCTAATATATGGTCAGTTTCATGTAAAGAAAAAGGAATATATTCCTTTCTCTCCTCTCTCTATTCAGTTTTCTCCAGAGGTGTATCATATCTAGATTTTCTAGGATTCTATTAACCTTTCTAGTTTCCTTTTTGTGTATTTTGTGATTAGGTTTGTCTGATTCTGAGTGGGGAAGATTGAGGTCCCTTACTAGTTTTTCTGTGTATTTCTTCCTAAAACTGGCTTAAAATCTTTATCAATTTGGATGCTCTACCACTTGGTGCATACACATTTAGAATCATTACTACTTCATTATTTATAGTACCCTTTATCAAGATGTATGTTCCATCCTTATCTCTTTTTAATAAAATCTATTTTTACTTTTGCTTTATCTGACATCAGAATTGCTATCCCTGTATTTTTTTTTACTTCAGCTGAAGCATAATAAATTTTGTTCCAGTCTTTTACCTTTACTCTATATGTATCTCTGTGTCAATGTGCTTCTTGTAAACAACATATTGTAGGCTTCCGTTTTTAAATCCATTCTACTATTTTCTTTTTATGGGAGAGTTCATCCAATTTACATTCACAGTTATGATTACTAGTTCTGTATTTCCTTTCATCTTATTTTCTCTCCTGTATATACATTTGTTCTCTCTTTCCATCCTGTCTTTGGCCTTTGTTATTTTAACCCACTCCACCCACTACCTTAAATTCTGTCACTCCTCCTCCATTCTTTTACCTTTTCCCCTAGTTTTCTTGCCCTCCTATCTTTCCTTTCCTTTTCTTTCTTCTCCTACTTCTTTATAGGCTTAAATAAATTTCTATGGCCAACTGAGTGATTAAATTATTTCCTCTTAGAGCCTAAACTGATGAAATTAAATTTCAGATAATTCTCACCCCCTCCCTTCTTTCCCTTAGTTGTAATAGGTCTTTTATACCTCTTCATGTGAAATAATTTTCTCTTGTATATCTCCCCTTTCCTCTTTTTCCAGTACAGACCTTTTCCCATTCCTTAATGTCTTTTTCTTTGATGTGAACTCATCATAATCCATTCACAACCATACCCTCACTCCATGTGATTCCACCCCTGTCTGCACTAGTGACAGATACAGTTGTCAAGAGTTGCAGATGTTGTTTTCCTATTTATTTATTTATTTATTCCTACAGTTTAACCTTTAAATAATATATATTTTCCCCACTTTACCTTTCTATGCTTCTCTTCAATCCCAAATCCTGTGTTCATAGATTAAAATTGCTGTTTAGTTCTGGTTTTTTTTTTTTCCAATAGAAATGATAGAGCTTCAGTCTCCTCTCCTGAGAGATGATGCTGAGTCTTGCTGGATTGTTAATTATTGGTTGTAACTTTAGATTACAACCTTTGCCTTCTGGAATATAGTATTCCAGGCCCTGTGATCCTTTATTATATATAGAAGCTGCGAGATCCTGGGTAATCCTAACTGTTGCTCCTTGATATTTGAATTGTTTTTGTTTGGCAGCTTGCAGAATTTATTCCTTGAGATTGTAGTTCTGGAATTTTTGCAATAATGTTCCTTGGAATTTTCCTTGTGGGATGTCTTTCCAGAAGAGATTGATGGATTCTTTCAATGAATGTTTTCCTCTCACTTTTTAGAATATTGGGGCAGTCTTCCTTAATGATCTCTTGAAGGATACTATCCAGGTTCTTTTTTTGGACTTCAGGTAGGCCAATAATTTTTAAATTGTCTTTCTGAATCTATTTTCCAGGTCAGCTGTTTTTACATTTTCTTCCATTTTTAAATTTTCTTTTTAGCTTGTTTGATTGATTCCTGCTCACATAGAGTCTCACAAAGTCATTAACTTCCATTTGCCTTGTTTTCTTCATTTAGTTTTTATATCTTTTCCTCCATTTAGTTAATTCTATTTTTCAAGGTATTTTCTACAGACACCTTTTTTCCTTCCTTTTCCAAGCTTTTGACTCTCTCATACATACCTGTCATTGCTTTCTCACTTTACTTTTAACTCTCTTGAAATCTACCTCTTTTAAAGTCC
This sequence comes from Sarcophilus harrisii, assembly GCF_902635505.1. Classification (NCBI taxonomy): domain Eukaryota; kingdom Metazoa; phylum Chordata; class Mammalia; order Dasyuromorphia; family Dasyuridae; genus Sarcophilus; species Sarcophilus harrisii. Next base: position 479,067,261 of record NC_045426.1, read on the forward strand.
TTTATAAACATTTCCAACAAGCCTCTTTGGGCTTGAGATTAATTCATATCACTCTTTGAGATTTCTTCTGTGGACATTTTGTCCTTGTCTGATTTTTGTGTTTTGGTCTGCCCTGTCACTGTAGTAGCTTTCTATGGTCAAGGTACTTTTATGTTTCTTGCTCATTTTCTTTCCTGTTCTTTTGGTATTTTCCCTTTTTTTTTGCTTTTATAGTTGAGCTCTGCTCCTGGAGTAAAGGTAGTGTTGTCCCAAATTTTCTGTGCCACTTGGAGCCTTGACTTTGAGCACAGGGAACCCTTGTGTTGCAGGGGGTAGCTTTGTCTACTTTTTTCAGGAAACAGCCTGGTTTCCCAGAGTTTGTCTTCTGAATTGATACTGGAGGCTGCCTCACTGATCTGTTCCTTTACTGAGCCTTAGTTGCTGATTTGCTGTGATTAAGACCTTCTCATCAGCTTTCTCTGACTTTCTGAGCTGGGCTGAACACCCTTTTCATCCCAGTGAGACTGACCTTTCTTGAAGTTTTTCCAGTCTATCTTGAATTGGAGAGTGATTTCATTCCATCAGTCTCTGTTCAGAGTCTTGGTTTCATGTGGTTTTCAATGGAAACTGGGAGAGCTTGAGTAGCTTCCTGGTTTTACTCAATCATCTTAATGACTTAATGATTTTTAAATTGCTTTTCTTTGATGCATTTTTCATATCGATTGTTTCTGACACAACTACTTTTTTTTCTATTTTTCAAACTTTGGACTCAGTTATGATATTTTTTGTTGTCTCATGGAGTAATTAACTGATGACTGGTGCATTTTAATTTTGAAGGGGTGTGTCACATATAAAGTTTTGTGTCATTTGTGCTAAACTGTTAAATCCCTTAAATATCTCATTCATAGTTCATTTCTTTTACAATTCTTTCTAATAGCATTCTTGTTCATTTAAGATATCATTTTAATTCTCTGAAAAAAAAACTCTTAATTTCTTCTAGGAATTTCAATGATCTTGTTGCCAAGACACATTTTCCCTTGAGGTTTTTGGAGGTATTTAAATTTTCTCAATTGTGTCTTGGGCAGTCTTGCTATCTCATACCAGTCCTCTGTAATTTTGTTTGTTTGTTCATTTTTTGAGTCTTATTTCTTCAATTGATTTTGTATTAGGGCTAGGTTCTGTGTTCTTCTGGCAGGACAGTTAATGACCTTGTATAGTCCTGGCTTGTCTTATTTGGTATCATAATGCCAAGTCAAACTCACAGCTGTGGACTTCTTTTTCTTTTAGGATCTGGTTCTGAGATCACATCTTCTAAGTTAAAGAGAATCTGTACTACTCCATTGCTCAGGGGGGGCTGTCTCCAAGATAACGTCTCTTAGCAGACTGTATACCTAGGAATGAAGCCATAGATTCCTTCATCCCTAACACTCAAACTCCAGGATCAGAGTGATTGCCCTGGTTTCCTTGTGATCTAGATCTGCCTGCATGATATTGGACTACACCTGCTTTGTCAAAGAATTTAAATTTTTCAAGGTTGTTTGTTTTTACAATACTATTGTATAAATTGTCTTTTTTGTTTTGTTCACTGCTCTATCCTCATTATTTCTTTTAGCACAAGAGTATTGCATTTTATTCATATAAAAGAATTTTGGTTATTATTCTGGTAACATCTTCTATGTTTCTTGTTTGCATAATTTTTGTGGTCAATATTGTACCCTCTCATACCTATAACATACTTTTTCACAGTCATTATCCAAAATGGATGCATACATATTTGCTGTTTATTTTTAGAATTTCATTCAAGAATGAGCACTCTTTTAAACTTTGGATTCTTGAGGTTCATCAAAACCTTATGTACAATGGAAAGAATATTATATTTGAATGTAAAAGCCATTGTTTCAAATCCCTTATTTATTACCTGCTACCTAAGTGACGTTGGACAAGTCACTTAACTCTGGGCATCCATTTTTTCAAGTATAAAATGAGGAGAGCAAGATTAGGTAACCTTTAAGACACTTCTTGGTTCTAATTTATGATCCCATGTATAATATAATGAATGAACTCGTTTGCATCTCTATTATAATATTTTATATAAGATCTGGTTTCTTTCAGACTTGAATATTTTCTCCACTAATTTTTGTCAAATATGGAATTTTCCAGTGTGATTTACGTTTGGGGTTTATTGAAGTCTGGTTTATTGAATTTAGTTATTTTTTATTCTTCCTTGTTTAGTCTGTTCTTTTAAGCTATTTTTTAAATTTTTCAATCAGGACATTTTACCGATTACCATGGAAATGTTTGTTATTTTTTGTTTATCCTTTATTCTCAAAGAGGACCAATGACATCAGGAACATGATGTCTTGACTTACAAATCAGTTGGATTTGAGTGAGGCAGGATTTGTGCAAAGTTATCAGCCTCATTCTCTTCTCATTGGAGACCAGTAGCAAGACATAAGCCAAGATGACTGGTAATAAATAGCCCCTCATGCAGTGGGAGAAATTGTCCTTTTTAAGCTAAGATCTTTTAGAGGTCTCAGTGTTCTAAGATAATACTCATTCAGTAAGTAAAGACCATATAATTAATGAGGCAAAAGACAGTTTGCCTTCACAAAAGAATTGATCTGGGAGGGAAGACCTTCATGCCAGAAAAGAAATAATTGTGTAGGATTTGGAATCAGACGATTCAAATCTCAGCTCTCTATCACTTATTCCAGGTATGATTGTGAGAAAGTGATTATACCTGGAGTCAGTCACTTTACTTTGCTAGAGTTTTTTTCCTGCCCCATGAAATAAGTAAATTAGATTAGATGACCTCTTCTAAATTAATTTTATTTGAGGAAGTGTTTTGAGATTTCTCTTGCCAAGTGGCTTTTCCTAACAGAGATATTTTAAATTTACTATTTCAAAACATTCTGCTTTGCCTCATGTATTTTAATTGTGTACTAAAATTCTATCTTGCTACACATTGCTGATTTAGTTATAAAGGATGTTATCTTATACAACTCATGAATGAGACCATCCTTGATCTGGATTTTTCTCTTCTTGTCTATCCTCTTGACACCACAATGTCAGAAGTAGTAGGAATCCATTCCTTTCCCTAGTTTCATACTTTCTTTGAGTGACTTCTAAATATGTTGTACCTCATACAATTTTTAATCTATTGCAATATTTATGAGTAAAAATTAACTTTTAACACTTCCCCTTTCCTTCTATGTAATGGTTCAGGATTGTAAATGTGTAATGTTACAGATAATGGTATGCTAAACTTTTATTTTCACTTCTTTTTTATTCTTTGGTACAATCTTACAATGAACTTTTAAAACTTTTTTTTTCATTTAGCTAATTGAGTTGAAAAAAGTAGTATATCTTAATTCCGAGAAGATTAAAAAGTTAGAAGAGGAATGTGAAACTTCATTGAATGAATATCAGGATGCAGTAAGTTTCTTTCCATTTGTGAATGCTCATTAATTACTGCTAAAAATAATTTTCTGTATCTTTTCCTTTGGTAAAGGGAGAAACTTAAATCTTACCTTAAAGATCTCATTTTATTTCTTAAGAAAAAATTATGGACCAGTGAAATCCGAAAGCTACAGAATGAATTTGCAATAGTCTTCAGAAAAGCAGATTCACTAATGAAAAAAAATAAATTAATTGAGAAAGAAAATCAAGCTGCAGTACAGAAAATCAGAAATAGGTAATTCCAAACTTTTATTTCAAATATGCTGGATTCAGATAGAAAATCCAAAGGAAGATCAAAAGAGAGACCTGGAGGAAAATGCTTTTACAGTGGGTGGATGACAACACAACTGTGCTGTGAAAATTTTGACAGATTAATCTAAATCCAGATTATAGAGTGGGTCACACAGTTTCCTTTTAAAAGCATAGGTTTGGGCCTCCCCGCTCCCCAAACAAGTCACTAATTTGTAATTTAATCTCTGAAATCCTCAGTTGCAGATTGAGGAAAGGAATAACTATGTTGTCTACCTCACTAAGTTATGTGGCAAAACTTCTTTTAAAACTGTACACAAAATATTATTTAAATAGAAAGTGTTATTTTTAATTATTTAAAATATTGTCACTAATTTTTTTTTTTTTTTACCAATTTCCCCTTACTAGAATGTACAAGGTCTCTTCTTTTTTCTTTTCATGATTTGCTCTGGGTTTTGGTTCCTGAATGGTTTACAAATTAGCAGTAGCTAGTTTCTCAGGGATACTAAAGTTAGCTAATTATTGTTGGTGTTTCTTTTCAGATCACAGATTTGGAGCATGGCGTGATCTAGCCATCATCAGATTCAACACCCTTCTTTCACAGGCACTGAGGTCCAAGGGAGGCTAAGTGACTTGTTCAGGCACATACAGCTATTAAATTACCAAGATGGAATTTCAATTCAGTGCTTCTTGTCTTTACATCCAGTGCTGCGTCATACTTTTCTTGCTTTGGGAGCACTCTTATTTTCCACACTCTTTCTCTTTAGATTCTAAACCTTTTGCTCCATCAAAATGCTTGTAATAGCCATTTTTATGGAAGGTAGGGTTGTATCAATATCTTAACTCCAGATGCATAATTTATAAGCTATGCCTTGGAGTTGAGATATTTATATAGTTCTATCTTCCATAAAAATTAATATTATGAGCAATTTGATATATATGAGGCCATTTCCTTCTATATTTTCATCCTTGAAATTATTTACCTAATTGAAGTTTTACAGTCAAAATAAATAGCCAAATTATTTTTTCCTGGAATAGTTGAACTATTTCACTAAGTAGCACACTGGTGATTACCAAATGATAATTATAAGATATAATATATATATATATATATATATATATATATATATATATATATATACACTAAAAGCTTTTTATTTTTCAAATTACATACAAAGATAGTTTTCAACACTCACCCTTGCAAAACCTTGTATTCCAAATTTTTCTTCCTCCCTGCCCACCACCTGCCTCCCTTAGATAGCAAATAAATACAATATGGATTAAACATGTGCAATTCTTCTAAACATATTTCCAAATTTATCATGATGCACAAGAAAAATCAGATCAAAAGGGAAAAAAATAAGAAAGAAAAAGCTAGCAAACAACAAAATACTATGTTTATTCATATTGAGTCCCCATAGTCCTCTCTCTAGATGCAGATGGCTCTCTCCATCACAAGTTTGTTGGAATTGACCTGAATCACCTCATTGTTTGTTTGTTTGTTTGTTTTAATAACTTTATTGACAGAACCCATGCCTGGGTAATTTTTTTACATCATTACCCCTTGCACTCATTGTTGAAAATAGTCAAATCCATTAGAATTGATCATCACATAATCTTGCTTTTGTGTACAATTTTCTCTTGGTTCTACTCACTTCATTTAGAAGCAGTTCATGTAAATCATCAGTTCATGTAAATGTCTTCCGAAATCAGGGCTTTCACAAACATTGTTGCACATATAGGTTCTTTTTCATTTTTTTATGATCTCTTTGGGATACAGACCTAGTAGAGACACTGCTGCTTCAAAGGGTAATCCACAGTTTAATAACCCTTTGGGCATAGTTCCAAATTATTCTCCAAAATGGTTGGTTCAGTTCACAACTCCACCAGTAACATATTAATGTCTTGGTTTTCCCACATCCTCTCCAACATTCATCATTATCTTGTTCTGTCATGTTAGCCAATCAGAATTGTTTTAATTTGCATTTCTCTAATCAATAGTGATTTAAAGCACTTTTTCACATGATTAGAAATGGCTTTAATTTCTTCATTTAAAAATTGTTCATGATCTTTGACCATTTATCAATTGGAGAATGGCTTTTATTCTTGTAAATTTGAGTCAATTCTCTTTATATTTTAGAAATTGAGATATTTATCAGGCCCTTGAATTTTAAAAAAATTCTCCCCCAGTTTTCTGCTTCCCTTGTAATCTTGATTTCATTGGTTTTGTATGTATAAACCTTTTTTAATTTAATATAATCAAAATTATCCATTTTGCATTTCATGATGTTCTCTAGTTCTTCTTTGGGTATGAATTCCTTCCTTCTCCATAGACTGAGAGATAGATTATTCCTTGTTCTTCTGATTTGCTTAGATATCACCCTTTGTGTCTAAATCATGAATCCATTTTGACCTTATCTTGATATAGGATGTTAGTTGTTGTTCAATGTCTACTTTCTGCCATACTATTTTCCATTTTTTCCATCAATTTTTGTTAAATAGTGAGTTCTTATCCCCAAAGCTGAAGTCTTTGGGTTAATCAAATACTAGATTACTATAGCCATTGATTATTGTATCTTTTGAAACTAATCTATTCCACTTATCCATGACCATTTTTCAGCCAGTAACAAATGGTTTTGATGACTGCTGTTTTACAAATATAGTTTTAGGTCTGATACAACTAGGTCACTTTCATTGACATTTTTAAAAATTAATTCCCTTGAAATTCTTGACCTTTTTGTTATTTTTTAGCTCTCTAAAGTTATTTCTAGGCAGTTTGATCAGTGTGGCACTGAATAAGTAAATTAATTTAGGAAGAATTGTCATTAGTTTGGCCTACCCAATGAGCATTTGATATTCTTCCAATTATTTAGATCTAATTTTGTGTGGAAAGTATTTTGTAATTATGTTCATATAATTCTTGTCTTTGTCTTGGTACATAGACTCCAAAGTATTTTATATTACCTATGGTTATTTTAAATGGAATTTCTCTTTGTATCTCTTGCTGCTGGACTTTGTTGGTAACATGTAGAAATGCTGATGATTTGTGTGGATTTATTTTGTATCCTGCAACTTTGTTAAAGTTATGTATTTTTTCAGCTTTTCATAGTACCTTTACAAAAAATTAAACATTGCTGAGACATAAAGGACTCAAAAACAAATGTAATATAGCAGAAAATGAAAGAATCCCTTACAAATTATACTACAATAAAATTAGTATTGATAAAGATAATTTGAAGAAAATATTTGACTGAAGTGGAGACTAGATTATATAATTGAAAAACCAAATGCCTCTAAGAACAATATAAACATTACTTAAATTTATCAAAGAAAATGAAAATAATGAGACAAGTCACCAAACTTTTGAGATGTAGCAGGAAACTTTACATCTCTGAAGATGTTAATCAGCAAAAGGAAAAAAATAATCAGTTGAGCATAAAAGTATAATAGGTGTAAGTATTAAATTCTACCACCATAAAACATATTTTATTATTACTTAAAATTTTATTATTAGATTATTATCCAATCCTCTTTAAATAATTACATTTATTAGATAAAGACACTTTTTAATTAACATCTATATATCTTTTTTGTAATTATCAAGTTATTGTGAGGGAGACTTGGACAAGTACTAAGTAATCTATGTTCAAGGAAGGAACTACATTAGAGTCAGGAGAAGGATTTTTAATGACTAGTCTCCCTTTACTGAACATCTCTGAGGATTCAAAGGTACGAGGAACCTACAGTGAAGAAGGGAAGTATTGAAGAAAATCATTTGCTTTACAGGCATCTGCTTTTCACACACACACACACACACACACACACACACACACACATTTATGTGTAAAGTTAGGCAAAGAGACCAGTTTCACCTAAATGTTGGAAATTTTCCTCATCAGTATTTCAGAGTGATGGTTACTAAATTCATGAATTTTTATCCAAAATAAATTATTCAGCAGCTAGGTGGTCCAGTGAATAAGATCTAAGTTCAAATCTTGCTTTAGATCATTCCTTGTTGTGTAATTTTTCATAATTTACTTAATCTTTGTCTTTTTCAGTTTCCTTCCTTCAGTTTCCTGTATCTTTTTATTCACCTACTTTCGCTGTTCTTTGTTAGGATATCCTTCTTTCAGCCCCAAACTACATCCTCAAAATCCTCACTTATCACCAATAATTGAGCAAGGGGGAAAAAAGTATACACACTTATATGTGTATATACATATATACACATACATACATGTAGGGGATGGGGCAATTTCTGATACCTAATGGATTAGGAAGGGTAGATATTCCTTCTTTATGAGGCTATTTCAATTTGCATTGCTAGAATTTGTGGACACCTTGTAATCAACACGACCTACTAACCATTGGCTTGAGATCTAGAAAGCCATTGGAAGGAATAAAATAATTATCCTATGGCCACACTGGTGTTTCAGTGCAATGTAAGAATGGGAAACATACAAATAGCCATAAACCAAAGAAACTTTGGGAGGACAAGTTAAAAATACATGAAATAAAAATTTGATGCCCACTCTATCCTGATTTCAAATCCAGTATTGATATCTTGCTTTGAATCTCTGCCCCATCCCATCCCCTTCTTTTTGGGGAGAGGCTTCCTGCCTCTTTGAAATCTCGGGACTTCAGAGAATCTCTAGTTCCCAACTTGGTTGATGCTTTTGATTTATCCTGTTGTGGAGTCTAATTTGACTTCTGCCTCAAATTCCCACAAGGAAATTGCTGTCCCATTAGCTTGATATTTTACTCTAATCTAGTGGTTTTAAAATTTTATTTAACTAATAGATGTCACAACAAACAAAAGTTTGAACTTTTTGGCAAGGGAAAGAAACAGGTGGAGGAACAGGTCATTCAAGAAATCAAATGTCCCAGAATTCCATTTTAAAAAATCCACTTCGTGAAGTTTACAAAGTTGTAAGGAAATATGGGATGAATGACTCAGGATGTATGTCTCAAATTAGAGAAACATTCTTTAATAGTGGCCAGGGATAGACAATCTAAACCCCAAATTAGAAAGGAACTTTCTGTGATCTTATAAGTGGCTAAAACCACTGGATATCCATTAAAACCAATAAATGAAGAGGGGTCTAGGCAGCATAAATTATAAAGAAGTCAGCTTATTACATCACATGAAAAGCAAATGCAAACCAATGCTTGTTAATGAACTCCAAATGGAAGAGGAAGGTTGAAGAGAGACCTTTCAGTGCTTTCACATTGCCTGCAGTGTCCCTGCTTGGTGGACATTTCCCACTTTGTAGAACGGCAACAATATGGAACATGTAAAGCCCCCTCCCATGGCGTAGGAAGGCAAATATATGTCTTCTTAACTGTTGACTCTAGTAGTCATTAAGTATTTATTCAGAGTTTCCTATGTATCAAGCACTATGCTAAGCACTTTACAATTATTGTCTCATTTGGTCCTAACAATAACTTTGTAAGTGCTATTATAATCTCCATTTTGCAGATGAGATAATTGAGGCAAACAATAATTCCATGACTTGCTTAGGTTCATTCAGCTACTCAGTGCTCAAGGCCCGACTTGAAGTGAAGTCTTCCTGACTCCAAGCTACCTTGCTCATACTTGCAAACAGAGGAAGAGATCAGGGAAGTGGTGGACTTCAGATGAACTTCATTCTTACCTGAAATAGATAAAGGAGATATTGACTACATATACATATACCAACAGTTTAGAAATATTTTAAATTTATTAGGGAAAAAACTGAGGATAATGGAAAAGTTAAACTTAAGATAATATCAGGGAAGCCAAAAAATAGTTACAAACTTCTTGATTCTGTAAGGGGGAATAAAATGGGCAAAAAAAAGAAAGAAAAAAGAAAATTAAAAAAAAAAAAACTAGAAATGACACAAATGCTTTAGTAGCCTTTTAAACAACTAAAAATTGCCCGCCAAGTAGGGGTCTCCATTCTTGCCTATGTTGCTGAATCCCTATGGAATATATATTCCTTAAAAAATTATCATTTTTGCTGAACAGTTCCCTCTAGGAAGGCTATACAAGTATTCATCCTCCTTAGGAATGGCATAATTTTTGCATAAATCTAAAGATATTACTAATACCATTTTTACCTAAAAGTCTTGTGGTCAACAGGCAAGTGAGGAAGCAATGGTGCAGATATAGTAAGAGCTGTGCTAATAACTCTGCTTACAGGTAGTTCAAGGTCATCTTCACACTAGAAGCAGAAGTGGGATTTGGCAACTTCATGAATATTTAAGTAGCCTTTTAAGAACTGTACTGCTCACCTTCTGGTGTGAGGAAAAGGGTTAGAAAAAGTGTCCTAAAAATTGTTTTCATTATCTAATTCTTGCCTATTAACCATGGCAGATGAGGATCCCACCGTGTGTTTGAAACATACACACACACACACACACACACACACACACACACAAATACAAAAATTTCTGCAGGATGATTCCATTCAAACTACATGGAATGTGTGCATGCTTATGGACAACACAAATCTAGTTGACCTGAAAGATGAACAGCTCTTGTTGCAAGAGAATTCAGCAGGTATCTCTTCCAAACAGCAGATCTAAATGAAACAAAGCTGGCAAATAAGTTCATCTTACTGAAATTGGAGCTGGATACATGTTTTTCAGGAGTAGCTCACAGAGAAAGGGAGCACAGTGAAACCGGTGTAGGTTTTTCAATCAAAATTAATCTAGTAAACAAGTTTGTATGTTTACCAAAGGGAGTGAATGACAGAATCATGGCCATGTGACCTCTGCATGTGGGAAAATGCCATACCACCATCATTAGTGTGCATGTTCCTACCATAATTAATTCTGATGAGATCAAAGGAAAATTTTATGACAACCTAGAAATATTCGTCATCAATATGCAAAAAAGAGGATAAGTTTATAATACCGGGTGATTCTATACAAGAGGAATTGGAAATACCTACTGCAATGGTCACTTTCTATTGAAGATTTGTACATCTCGTGATCTTCTCATTCCCAACTCTGTCTTCAGTTTACTTAAATACAATAAAATGCACCCCTCATAGCAAACATTGGCATTTAATAAATTGTCAGTATAAGGAGAAAAGACAGGCTGTGATGAGTGATAAAAGTGATGTGGGGTGCAGAATGCTTGACTGATCATGAACTTATCCTAAGGCAAATATTCTCATTCAGCCAAAGTGGTAGCTCCAAGGCAAGATAACCACTCAAAGGCTTAATGCCAACAGATTAGAGCACTTCCTGATCTAGTGGGAGCAGTTTCTTGTTAATTTGGAGGGATAGTTGAGCCAACACATGTTTAGTTAGCAACAGTGGAACCAAAAAAGGACAGCTTTCTGAAATTTGTTGTATAATACGGTATTTACTCATCTGGGTGAGAATACTTGCAAATATCCAGACTGGTTTGATGAAAATGCTGGAAAATTTTAGAAGCCGCTAAATGAAAAATAAAAACTACACAAGGTTTGCCAGCAGGATAATTCATCTGTCTTTAAGAAGGCAGCATTTAACTCCATGAAAAGTAAAGTGCAAGTGAAATTTAGAGAGATGCAGGATTCTTGACTCATTAAGGAGACAGATAAAATTCAGTTTTGCACTGATAGCAACAGTTAAAAACACTTTATGATGCCCTGAAGGTTATTTATGGGCCAAAGAGCTATGTTGTGTATCAATTAGTCAATGCTGAAAGCCACATTAATTAGTGATAATGACATGATTCTGGAAAAATGGGCTGTACACCTCTATAGTGTTCTCAACAAACCATCATCAATCAGTCCTGAAGCCACTGACTGTTTAGCTCAGATTAAAGTAAATCACACTCTAGCCAAATTTCCAACTGAAGAAGCCATTAGATTTCTCTTGTGTGGCAAAGCACTTGGTGCTGATTCTATTCCAACTGAGATTTACAAGACAGAGAGGTCCATTGTTCATACAAAAACTGACTGAAGTTTTCTGGATTGTATGGCAAGAGGAAGTTATTCCCCAGGATAATTCTTTTGTCCATCTCTATAAAGGTAAAAGAAATAAATTGTTTTGTGATAATCACAGAAGTGCCTCTCTTAGTCATTGTTGGCAAGATCACTGCCAGAATCCTCATTAGTAGACTGATCCTTCACCTGGAAGATGGTCATCTACCTGAGAACAAGTGTGACTTCTGAAAGCATTGAGGAAAGGTTGCTGTAGAGTTTGCTTCCTGACAATTCTAGGAGAAACGCAGGAAACAGAATCTGCACATTATGTTTATTGATCTGACCAAGACTTTTGATATGGCCAGTCATCAGAGTTTATGGAAAATTAGGTAAAAATTTTGTTGCCTGGAAAAGTTCACAATATTGTACATCTATTTTATGATGGCATGCTTGCATCGGTTCTAGATAATAGATGGTCTCATGCTTTCTGAGTCACCAATGGACAAAGCATGCTCCCACGCTTTTTAGCATGATATTTTTTAGCAATGTTATCAAATGCCTTTAATGAGAATGAATACAGCATGAAAGTCAGCCACTACACTGATGGCAAGTTATTTAACTTGAAAAGGCTATAAGCCAAGGCTAAAGTAGAGGAAGAGTTGTTTTATGATTTGTTATTGTTGTTATTTACAGGTGGTTGTGCACTCAAATGTCTCTGAACAACTTTGGAATAGATTAAATGATATAGCAGATACTGACAAAGGATTGCCTAGAATGGCATACTTGCATCAAAGATTGTGCTGTGCTTTATGAGAGAATTAGTATTGCAGTAGCTGAAAAGAAATGTGACACATGTAAATTATTTTTCTTTTTACATTTATGTACATTATATATAATGGCATTTCAATCTTTTAACAATTACATGTCAAAACTATTTTAAGCATTCACTTTTGCAAGATGATTGAGTTTTCTCTTCATACCATTTCCATTAATATAAACTTACCTTATCACCCTTTCCTTCTCTCTGTCCCTTTCTCATTAATCTACACATCTTGTCCCACTGCCATAAATCTATACAACCATCTATGTCCCAATTATGTATTATTCACTCCCCTGTTATTTCTTTATAGATTTTGGAGGATGCTATACTCTTCATGCGTATATACATATTTCTGTTGTTCCCTATTTAAGCCATTTCCAATGTGAGTAGGTTCTCGGAACTACCAGCTCTCTTTCCCCCTCTAATACCTATTTTAGTCCTTCCTTTGCACTTCATTCTTATAACATAATTACTATTTTTAACATTTCTTAGAGAGTTTTGCTTTTTAGAGTCAGATCATACTCAGCTCTGCCCCAATCTTTCTTTTGAGCTACTGAATTACTGATGTAAATTTTAAACATATGGTTTATATTTCCATGTAAAAAAAAATAAACAATTTGTCCTTGTTGAGTCCCTTGAAATTAATCTTTGATGTTGGCTCTTATATGTTAAATTTTCTTTTGAGTTCAAGTTGGTTGAGACAAAGTCTTGAAAATCTGTGAGTCTGTTGAATGTCCAATTTTTTTTGTTAAATATTATTGTTAGCTTTGCTTGATAAGATATTTTGGCTTCAGGCCACGTTCCTAATTATCAATATGTTCAGTACTTGTGGTCTTTTATTGTAGCTGCTTATAAATCCTATAAAATTCTAAGTATAGATTCAGCATATTTGAAATTTTTTGTTCGTTGGTCTTTTATAGAATTTTTGCTTTGATCTGTCAGTAATGTTACTATGTGTTTTCCTTGCAGAATCTCTTTGAGAGATTCATCTCTTTGAGGTGGTGATCAGTGGATTCCTTTTATTTCTACTCCCTGCCCCCATTCTATTTTATGATTTCTTGTATTATTGTGTCAAGATTCTATTTTTTATCATAGCTTTCAGATAACGCAATTATTCTTATGTTTTTCTCTTTTTAATACATTCTCCAGATCCTGTCATTTTTCTTATAAGATTTTTCATGTTCTGTTTTATTTTTCATTCTTTATATATATATATATATATATATATATATATATATATATTTAATTTCTTGGTCTTTTATAGCTTCATTGGCTTCCCCACTGTCCAATTCTAATTTGCAAAGAATTTTTTTCTTCTTTAAGACACTATATCTCCTTAAAGAAGGGAAAGGGACCTGTATGTGCACGAATGTTTGTGGCAGCCCTTTTTGTAGTGGCTAGAAACTGGAAATTGAATGGATGTCCATCAATTGGAGAATGGCTGAATGAATTATGGTATATGAATGTTATGAATGTTATTATTATTCTGTAAGAAACCACCAACAGGATGATTTCAAAGAGGCTTAGAGAAAGACTTACATAAACTGATGCTGAGTGAAATAAGCAGGACCAGGAGATCATTATATACTTCAACAACAGTACTATATGGTAATCAATTCTGGCCCTCTTCAACAATGAGATGAACCAAATCAGTTCTATTTGTTCAATAATGAATAGAACCAGCTACACCCAGTGAAAGAACTCTGGGAAATGAGTGTGAACCACTACATAGCATTTCCAATCCCTCTGTTTTTGTCTGCCTGCATTTTTGATTTCCTTCACAGGGTAATTGCACATTATTTAAAAATCCAGTTCTTCTTGTGCAGCAAAATAACTTTATGAATATGTATACATATATTGTATTTAACATATGCTTTAACATATTTAACATGTATTGGTCTACTTACTATGTGGGAGAGGAGGTGGAGGTAAAGAGGGGAAAAAATTGGAACAACAGGTTTTGCAATTGTCAATGTTGTAAAATTACCCACACATATATCTTGTAAATAAAAAGCTATAATAAAAAAAAGACTATATCTCTTTTTCTAGTTATTTAAGCTTTTTTTTCATAATCTTTTTGTTTATCTTATACATGGTTCTGGTTCTCTTTTTTAAGTTTTTATTGAATCTCCTTCATTTGATTTTTAAAATCCTTTTTGAGTTCTACAAATGCTTTCTGGGCAGGGAACCATTTAATGTTATCCTTTGAGGTGGAAGAGGCTTAAAAAAAAAAACACTTCACTGTCTTTCTTTGAAGATGAAACCCAGTCTTCACTTTTCCCATAGTAAGTTTCTGTGTTTAAGTTCTTTCTCTTTTGCCAGTTCATTTTTTAAAAATTGAGAACTTATTAATGTAAGCATCTTTAATCCTGGAATGAGGAAATGGTGCCTCTGCCTTCACTTCAGTTTTCCCCTCTGCCCTGGAATTTCACCCTTCTCTAAGTGCCTGCAGCCAGTGGCTTCTGTGCTGCTGTACATGTTCCTTCGTGTCCAGGGCTTTGTCACAGCAGCAGCACAGCTGGATCTGGCATTCCTTATTAGCAGAGGTTCCCTCAGTCTTCTCAGATCCCTCCCCAAGTTGTCAAGGAAGTAAAAGGTCCTTTGGGCTGAGGCTACCTTAACCTAAATAGCCTAGGGACTCACTTTTAGTGGAGCTAGCCTGGAGATGGTTACACTTTACACCTGTTAAACCCTGGTTCTGAGTCAGTCTATGTTTTTGTTTCAAGAGGAGCCCTATTCTTCCTCAACTCTTACTTGTTTTTCACCAATCAGTGTTCACCCTGAGGCACAATTTTTTGTTATTGTTGTTGTTTTCAGGGGAAATCTGGAGAACTTGGTTCTTTTTGACTTACTCTGGCATCTTCCCCAAATGCTCTCCTTTTCTTTATCTCTTTCAATTAGGTTGGTCTTGCTTTTTCTTTATCTGAGATCAGGGATCCCTGCTTTTTTTTTTTTAACTTCAGTTGAAGCATAATAGATTTTTCTCTGTTCTTAACTTTTACTCTTTCTTTGTCTCTCTGCTTCAAATGAGTTTTTGTAAACACTATATTGTCGGATTCTGTTTTTTTATTTTTATTTTCTCTGCTATCCATTTCTTTTCATGGAAGAGTTCCATTCACATTCAGTTATGATTACTAACTGTGTAAATCTCTCCATACTAATTTTGCACCTATTTGTCTTTTTTCTCCTTTCACTCTTTCCTTCCTTACCAATGCTTTATTTCTGTCTACTACCTCCCCTGATTTGTCCTATTTTCTGTCCTCTCTCTCTCTTGCCATCTTTATTTGATCCACTATTTCTATATTCAACAGATTGTGTTTATTATTTCCTCTTTGAGCCAAGCTAGGATTCTTACTTGACAGTAAGGATCAAGCAATACTCATCACCCAACCTCCTCTTTTTCTCTCCACTGTAATATGTCTTTCATGCCTCTTCATGAGAAATAATTTACTCCATTCTATGCCTCCCTTCTGCACCCAGTGTATTCCTTTTTCCCATCTCTTAAATATTTTTATGTTATTCCCTCAAATTCACCTTATAACCTGTCTATGTATATTCCTTCTCACTGTACTCTCAGTGGCATGATTTTTAGGAATTACCAGTGTTGGCTTCTCATGTAGGTATATAAATAGTTCAGTTCCATCGAATGACTGGTTTTCTTTTCCTTTTTCCCCTTTTAAGTTTCTCTTGGGTCTTGATATTAGAGATCAATTTTTTGATTCATTTCTGATCTTTTTCTCATGAAAACTTGAAATCCTATTTCATTGCATGATCATTTTTTTTTCTCCTTGAAGTATTATGCTTAATTTTGCAGAGCAAGTGATTCTTGATTGTAGTCCTAGCTCTCTTGCTTTCTGGAGTATCATGTTCCATAACTTCTGTTTCTTTAATGTTGTAACTCCTAAGTCCTGTGTAAATGTGATTGTTGCTCCCAGATATTTGAATTGTTTTGTTCTGGCCACCTGCAATATTTTTCCTTGATCTGTTAATTGTGCAATTCGTTTATAACATTCCTTGGAGTTTTATTTTGAGATCTTTTTCATGATGTGATTAGTGGATTCTTTCAATGGTTTTTCCCTTCTCTTTCCAGGATATCAGGACAGTTTTCCTTGATAATTTTTTGAAAGATGCTGTCTAGATTCTTCTTTTGATTATGCCTTTCAGGGAATAAATTTATTTTGACATTATCTGTGCTGAATCTATTTTCCAGCTCAGTCATTTTTATAATGAGGTATTTTACATTTTCTTCTATTTTTTCATTCTTTTGAATCTGTTGATTTTTGAATCTCTTAGAGTCATTAGCTTCCACTACAACTTTTAAGGACTTGTTTCCTCCTCTTAGATTTTGTACTTCCTTTTCCATTTGCCCAATTCTACTTTCTAAATAGCTTTCTTTTTCTTAGATTTTGACTCTTTTTCATAATTTTCTTGAATCACTATATTTTTCCCAATTCTTTCTGCCTCTCTTATATGATTTTTAAGTTCATTTTGAGCTCTTCCTTTATTTCATTCTAGGCTTGAGATTGCTTCCCACTTTTTTTTGTTGTTGTTATTTTGCTCATAGGTGTTTTGACTTTGTTGTCCTCTTCTGAGTTTATGTCCTGGTCTTCTCTGTCACAATAATAACTTTCTATGGTCACTTTGTTTGTTTGTTTTTATCATCTTTTTTATCTTTTCCTTTTCTTTTAAATTTGAGCTCTGCTCTCAGTTAGAAGGGGTATAATCTTAGGCTTGGATATTTATCTGAGGGTAGCACTGGATGTTCCCCTGAGGCTATTGGGGGCCTCTTGTGTCTGGTGCTTCTCTGGTAAGCAGGTGGGATGCAGGGCTACTGGTACTGCTGCTTCAATAAGGCTGTTGGTGTTTACATATTCCACCACACTGGGGCTCAGGATTTCTCACTCAAGACATGTAAATTTAGAGACTCCTCTACCATAAATGTTGTGCCTGACTAGTGGTAGAACATTCTCATCTTTTATTGGTTTGTTCAGACCCAATCTCACACTCTGTACATTGATATCATTTTGGTCCTCTTCAGGACTGAAAGACAACAAACAACTAACTAATACTGTGCATTCATTTGGATTCCTAGCCCTTTCTTTTGACTAAGTAGCCAGCGTAAGACCAAGAGAGCCAGTTTAAAAACACCCCTCTGAGAGTCTAGCCTACCTTTGCTTTTGTAGATAATCTGACAACTAGAAGACTCAGATTAAAATAGAGGCAGAGTTATTTGACACAATTGCTGCTTTGCTTTTCTGTTAATAAATTTCATAGCTTCCTTATTGTGAATAGTTGCAGGACTAGGATAAATTCAGTTCAATTTAGTTCACACTATATCAGTTCAAAAAATTCAACCACCATTAAATGTTAACTATGTACAAAGCATTGGAAGATACAGAAGTGACACAGTGTTGCACTAGGAATCTGGAAGATACATACATTTAGCCTCATATATTGACTATGTGACCATAGATAAATCACTTAACTTGACTGCTTCAGTTTCCTTATCTGTAAAATTGGAATAATGATAGTGAATTCTTCTTTTGGTTACTCTGAGAATATATTGGGACGATATTTGTAAAGTACTATGCAAACCTCAAATATAAATGTTAATGTTTTATATATATATATTTATTTCATATGAGAAAACTTTTAGTCTTTATTGCTTTTTATTATAAAAAAGACTGTAATCTTTGTCCTAAAGAATTTATATTTTACTGAAGATGGAATCTACAAGTTGGTTAATATTACATACAAAATAATTTGAAGGGGAGAGAATATTAACAAGTAGGGGGACTTAGGGAAGACCTTATATTGAAATGGACCCTGAATTTCATTTCAAAGGAAATGAGGAATTCTTTGAGACAAAGATGAGGGAGAAACACATCCTAAATGTGAAAGAATACTTGTGCAAAACCCGTGAGAAATTTCATGTGCAAATATGAAATATTACCTACTTAATCTGGTGGGAAATTTTATCATTTTTATCCTGAGGGGGACTAAGGTTCCATGGAAGACTTTTGAGTATAAGGGTGACATAGTCATAGTGTGTTTTGGGAATATGAATTTGGTAGCTGTGTGAAGGATGAATTGGGCATGAAAAGATTGGAGGCAGTGAAATAAGGTATAGGTCTTTTGCATTCATCTTGGTAATAAGTGATAAAAGTCTAAATAAGATTATAAGCTGTGTAACCGGGGAGAAGGAGAGCTACATGAAGTAGAATTAATATAATTTATTAACAGATTGAATGTGGAAAGTAAGGGAGAGGAAAGAATTGAGAATAATTCCAAAATTAGAAGCCTGGGTACTTGGAAGAATAGTAATTCTGTCCACAGAAATGGAGAAGTTTTGAGGAAGGATTGCTTTAGGAAGGGAAAAAAAAGAATTCTTGCTTATACATGCTAAGTTTGGAATGTCTGCATAATGTTGTGGTGGAAATGCTGAGCAGATTGTTAGTAATGTGGGCCTGGAATTTAGGATAGTGGGCAATAAAGAGAAAGTAAGAAAGAGAACAAGAGAGAGGGAGGGTGTCAAGAGGGAGAAGGAAAGGGGAAGAGGGAGCAAAGAGAGAGATAAAGACATACAGAGACAGAGGCAGACATTAGAAACTGAGAGAGGAGGAGACAGACTGACAGAGACCAAGAGAAAGGGAAAAAGAGAATTGGGCATGTAGATTTATGTCATCTATAGGAATAGAGTATGAAAGAGTACAAGAGTGATGTATGTGGCAATTTTAGCATTACATTTTAGTAGAATACCTAGTTTTCTTGGGTTCTTTGGAAAGCCCCAGTTTCAACACTAAAAACTTGAATAATTTTGCTCAGTGAATGAAATTAAAAGTAGAATTTTTCATGTTTTTTTCATATTTTTTACAGTATAAGCAAAAAAAGAGACCATATCATGAACGTCCATGAATTAAAGATACTAAAAAGTCAATATGATGAGACATTCGAAAAATTGTTAAGAGACATTGCTCATGTGACTAATATTTACAATATAACCAAAGTGAAAACAGATGAATGGGAACAAAGATTAATGGAAGAAAGAAAAAAATTCATGGTTGTATACCTTTTATATTTTAATTAGTCTTTGGTTTTAAAAAATAATTAGCTAACTATTTCTAATTAAGTCTTGGGAGTAATACAGATGTGGTTGTGTTAAGTATAGTCTGTTGAGGAATGATTACTTAGATAAAACAAAAAGAAAAATAATAAAAGTATCAAGAAGTTCTCTTTGGTATGTTGATTCTTTATAAAGAAGTTGTTATTAATATATTTTACTCATATATCACACACATTTTCCATTGTATCTTTACTCCGCTTTCTGTATAATAAAGAAATTTTTATTTTTTAAAAAATATTTTATTTTTTCCTATTGAAGGCATAAATTTTTAACATTCATTAAAAAAAATTCAGTTCCAAATTCTCTCCCTCTTCTCCCCCTCCCCCTCCCCCTCAGGGGCCTTCTCCCCTCTGAGAAGGCAAGCAATTTTATGTAATTTATACATCAATAGTCATGCAGAGCATATTTCCAAATTAGTCATATTGTGAAAGAAAACACTGACAAAAAAAAAAACTCAAAGAAAAAAATGTCAAATTCCATTAGTTCTTTCTCTGGAGGTGAAGAGCACTTTTCATGATTCCTTTGAAATTCTCTTAGTTCATAGTATTGCTAGGAATAGTTTAATATTTCACAGTTGATTTTTTGTACAGTATTGGCATAACTATGCACAATATTCTCCTATTTTTCTCATTTCACTTTGCATCAGTTCATGTAAAACTTTACAGGTTTTTCTAAAAGTATCCTTCTCATCATTTCTTGTAGCACAATAGCATTCCATCATAATCATGTATACCACAACCAGTTCAACTATTCCCTATTTGATGGTCATCTCTTTGATTTCTCATTATTTGCCACCAAAAAAGGTGTTATGAATATTTTTGTACAGATAGATCCTGTTCTTTTGATCTCTTTAGAAAACAGAGCTAGAAGTGGTATTTATAGGACCAAAGATATATAATTTTATCGGCTTTTGGATATAGTTTTAAATTCCTTTCCAGAGTGATTGGATCACTTGACAATTTCAGCAACAGTTTATGAGTGTCCCAGTTTCTCCATATCCCTCCAAAATTGTTCATTTTCTTTTTCTGTCATAATAGCTGGTCTAATAGTTGTGAGATGGTACCTTAGAGTTATATTATTTTGTATTTCTCTAGTCAATAGTGATTTAGAGCTTTTTTTCATATGATGGCATATAGCTTTGATTTCTTCATCTGAAATATGTCTATTCAAAACATTTATGAATTGGGAAATAATCTGTGTTCTTATAAATTTAACCCCATTCTCAATATGTTAGAGAAATAAAGTCTTTAATAGAAAAACTTGCCATAAATTTTAGTTCTCCGGTTTCCTTTTAATCTTGACTACATTGGTTTTGTTTGTACAAAACTTTTTGGTTTGGGCCAGAATGCTTGTACTTAAAACAAGGATTCTTACAAGGTGGTAACTCAGTGGGATTGATAAAGACAATGGTTATCTAGTGTAGCATGGTGATTAATAGTTCTGTAGTTCAGTACATGTACTTAGTACTTAATATAGTTCCACAAGATTCACACCTATGATAATGTAATTATAATAGAGAATATAACAGCCAGCAGGGACTGAGAGAGAAATTCATTCCATCGCCCATTTTTGTGGTGGCTGGAGGCTGGAGGCTGAAGCACAAGCCTTTAGACTGAGGGAGATTCACTTCATCTCACAACACTGTGATGGGTGGCCTCCTGTACCTCCGCCATTGAAACAAAGGCAGGTCTGAAAGGCTTTCCAGAAAACTGCCCAGTCCCAGGCAAGGAGACAATAAAGACTTTATTTGGACTTTAACACCTGGCTATTCTAGTGGTGATTACTCTACTGAAACGAAGGCTGGTCCTAAGACCTCCAGAAAACCAAGGAGAACACTACACTTTTTAAATGTAATATAATCAGGATTATTCATTTTGCATTCCATAATGCTTTCCCATTTCTTTCTTGGTAAGAAAATTGATTTCTTGGAAACTCCTACTTGTAAGTTCCAGGCTAGCTCCCTAGAGGCCTCAGAATCAGCCAGAGTCAGGATAAGCAAAATTCTTGGTCTTTAGGGGGAGAAGTGAAGGGGATGGACAAAACTGCCACAAACTTTCCACCAACTTCCCTTCTCATCATCCTCCTCCAAAGTGACTCTGGCTTGTCTCACTTTACTCCCTAATCCCTCCTATGATTCTCCTAGGCAATCCCCAAGCATTGAGCTAGCATTCACTGTGAGAAAAGAAATTCCGAACATGTCAATAGAGTTGTTGTCCAAGAGGAAATTAGCCTTAAGTGCTCAGTTGTGTGATTCAAGTGCACCTATTCAGAGTTTCAGCCCTTTACACCTACTCACACTCTAGTATTAATAAGTTCATTATGATGTTATGGGGGGGGGGGGAATGATAGTACTTATTCTTTAATAATATTAATCTAGTCAATCATCTAATAGTATAAAGATAAGTAATTTATAGTATGTATAAGATTATAAATTTTATATACATTTGATAGAGATGCTGTTTGCAGACTTCATGCTTATATAATAGGAATTATTTGTGTATTAGGCATAAGACTTATTTGCATGACTACCAAAAGTACCAAAAGAACACTGAAATGAAGTTATCTTTATCCCGCTTTGCCCACATTCCATGCTGGCATGTTGGAAAGTCCTTATGCTTCTTTCCACTACCAGCAAAGTATTCTTGGGGATGTGCTTTTGTCCAATCTAAAGGATGGCTCATTCATCTCATGATCAACAGAATGCTCAACCCAAAAGGTAGGCCATCCATCTTATGACCATCTAGTCAGTGGAACTATTTCCTGCACTGCTCATCTTGTACCTTGTGACTCTAATGATACTCATATTTTAGTCTATTTATTTGTTTTATTTTTAGTAACTTGTAATCCTCTAAAAATAGAGCCCTGAAGGAAGGTGGTACTTCAGATTGAAAGAGAGGTTAGAGGCTCACTTAGGTGGAGGGGAACTGAACTCTTCTAATAAAGTGTGGTTTGGGCTTAGAGATCTGCTTCAGCTTCTCCTTTGTTCATCTGGGTGATTTTTCCTCCCACATTGGTCATAAATTCTTCCCTTATCCATATACCTGACAATAGTTATTCCATGTTCCCATAATTTGCTTATAGTATCACCCTTTATGTGTAAATCATGTACCCATTTTGACTTTATATGCTATGTATCTATATCTTATCTTACACTATATATCTATAGTGTGAGATGTTAGTCTGTACCTAGTTTGCCCAACAACTTTCTAATTTTTCTAGCAGTTTTTGTCAAAAAATGAGTTTTTTGTCCCCAAAGTTTGGATCTTTACATTTATCACATACTAGATTACCATGGTCATTTACTACTGTGTATTATGTATCTAATCTAATTCACTGAACTGCCACTTGATTCTTAGCTAATACCAGATAGTTTTAATGATTACCATTTTGTATTATTTCGAGATCTGATGTAACTAAACCACCTTTCTTAACTTAATTTTTTTCATTGATTCTTTTGATATTCTTAGCTTTTTATTCTCTGAGATGAATTTTGTTGTTCTTTTTTCTAGCTTTATAAAACAAATTTTTGGATATTTTGTATAAGACTGAATAAATAAATTTTAAGTAGAATTGACAATTCTATTATATAGGCTTGGCCTACCAACAAGTGATTAATATTTTTTTATTTGTTTGGATCTGACTTCCAGTGCCAACAAATAATCTTTTGTAATCTCCTTCTGACTAGTTGTCTAACTCCCTTACCTTCTGTAGGCTGGGAGCTCAGGAAACAGCTGGGGCTGCATATTTAATTGCTTAGGTCGACTAATGGCTTGCTAGGCATGGCTTGTACTGTGACCTGCACTGTATTGCATTCTTTTCTTACCCCCATGAGACAGACCTTTCCTGCCAACCTTCCAAGATGTCTTTGCCTGGAAAATTTCTTTACTCCATTCTTTCATTGGTTTTGCAATTCCAGAATTTATTTGGAGGCTTATGTTAATATTTTTCAGAGGTGATTTTGACTGAGCTCAGACAAATTCCTGGCTCTAGTCTGTCATCTAGACTCCATCTCTACAAAGAATTTTTTTAAAGAAAAAAAGAAAAAAATTGGCAAAACCTGTAAATATATCAAATCAGTTTGATGATATATGCAATGTTTCACTTCCATGAAATGCAGTATTTAGAAAGGAAGAGGCAAAGATGTTTTCTTATAGTTTTTCTTTAGGTTCAATTTTGAGCTTTTAAGTTTTGATTTTTATATATTTTTTCCAATTACATGAAAAATAATTTTTAACATTTTTTAAGTTCCAAATTCTCTCCTTCACTCCCTCTTCTGCACCCTTATTGAGGACATAAACAACTTATTTAGATTATACATGTGAATTCATATAAAATATAGTCTTCTAAATTTTGAAACATTAAATTTTGATTCTTTTTTGATTGCCGTCTTTTCTTATATAGCTATCATTGTGTTTATTGTTTTCCTGGATCTGTTTACTTTACTTTGCCTTAGTCATGTAAGATTTTTTTCCTAAATCTCAATATTCATCATTTTCTTAGAGCCCAATAGCATTCCATTACATGTACTATAATTTATTTAGCCATTCCATGCTTGATAGGCATCTACTTATTTCCAGTTCTTTGTTATAACCAAAAGAGCTGCCATAAAGATTTTGCTGTATATCAGGTCATTTTTTCTTTTCATCAATCATTTTCTGGTGGTATATGAATAACTTTGTAATCTCTGGGTCAAAAAGGTATGGGCATTCTAGTGATTTTATTTATATAATTCTGAATTGTTTTCTAATGTCTAATATAAACCTTTTCACAAGTAAATATATTTGGGTTGTCGTCAAACTGAAACTTATTGAAGAACTTAACTTTAAAATGCCAAGATCTCCCATTTACTCCAGGGCCATCTTCAGTCTTGCCGCTGGACCCAGACAGCTCTGAAGAGAAAAGTGAGGGAGGTGACCTCGCTCAGCCCTCCCTCCCTCAAATCCAATTCCCTTGTATGTCATGGCATTACCTTCCTGATGTCATAAAAAACAAACAACAACCTCTGTGAGTAGAGAAGGCCTGGAATTGGTCAGTTAGAAGATACTTTTCCCTTCCTTCTTCTACCTCCCTACTCTCTTCTTTTCTCCAGCCCTAAAATCTATCTTTAAAATTAGTTTTATCCTATATTCATTGAGACCTAGATATTAAAATTTCATTTTCTTTATAAGATATTTTCCTTATGCTTTGCTATTTTGCTTTTTTCTAGGTTGCTCATCTTTAAAAATATTGTTTATCTTAACCAATAATGATAATACATGGTGACCTTATTTAAATTATACCTGAGGTTTTAATTTTAAATAATATCCTGACTTGCCACCTGGAAGTTGATGACCAGGAATCAAAAGTTCCTCTTTTAGGAATATTAAGGAAGAAGAACTTAATTCAGCAAGATGGTAGCCAATGAGAAGTCCTTGCATAAACAAACAGGAGACACGGTATTAGCTGGTGGCAGTGGCATTGGATTGTCATGTTTGAAATTGAACAAAAGGATACACTGTAGCCATTCTACGAGCAAGATAACATTTATCAACAGGGACATCTTGCCTGCCAATAAATGAGCCCATACTTTGCCTCCATTTATGTCAAAATACTCTGAGCAAAAGAACAGCTGTTCTAATAACACATTATAAATTTTTTTCAGAAATTAATGTCTCTATCCCAGTAGGAGGCATTCTGGGCAAATGACAAGCTTCTTATGGTTATTATAGAATAGAGTAACTTTTGCTTTCCTTATTCCACTTCTCCATGGGTGACCATTCCACATTCCTAGAAGTTATTTCTTATACCTTTCTGTCTCTTGGAATCCCTAGCCTCCTTTATATCAGTTCAGGTATCATCTTGAAAGGAGACATTTCCTGTTGTTTTTGCCTCTTCAAAATGACTTTGTAATTATGTTTTTTATATACTTAAATTCATCCATGATGTTTTCTTTCTCTTCCCCCTCATTGTCTCCTTTGAGGAGATAGACTAAATCACTTTTGGTTTTGATATCCTTAGTACTTAGTAAGTATTTAGTAATTGATTAATTAATAAACAAATGAGTCCCTTTAGTTAAATCTTAAGTAAGTTAACACCTTTTCACTATTAAGACAATATATTATATCTTGTGTTAAGCTCATAGAAATAGAATGAACCCTTATCAATATCTTGACATAACTTCTCAATTGGTAAATCTAAGTCCCATGTGTCTGTTTATACCCTTTGCTCATTTATCAATTGGAGAATGGCTTGATTTCTAATAAATTTGAGTCAATTCTCTATATAATTTGAAATGAGGCCTTTATCAGAACCTTTGAATGTAAAAATGTTTCCCAGTTTATTGCTTCCTTTCTAACCTTATCTGTAGTTTGTTTGTACAAAAACATTTTAATTTAATATAATCAAAATTTTCTATTTTGTGATCAGTAATGATCTATAGTTCTTCTTTGGTCACAATTTCTTTCCTCTTCCACAGATCTGAGAGGTAAACTATCCTATGTTCTTCTAATTTATTTATAATCTCATTGTTTATGTCTATATCATGAACCCATTTTGACCATATTTTGGTATACAGTGTGGACCATAACATAGCCTTCTCACTGTCTCGGTTGTTAGTTGCTTGCATTTTGTTTTCTTTCTCAGTTTTTCTTCCTTCTTGATCTGATTTTTTCTTGTGCAGCAAGATAACTGTATAAATATGTATACATATATTGGATTTAACATGTATTGAACTACCTGCCATCTAGTGGGAAGAAAAGGAAACTTTGGAACAAAAGGTTTTTCAAGGGTCAGTGTTGAAAAAATTACCCATGTATGTATTCTGTAAATAAAAAGCTTTAATTAAAAAAATCTGATGTCAGATAAGAAGGGAAGCAATAAACTGGGAACAGACAATTTTCAGATGAAGAAATTGAAACTATTTCTAGTCATATAAAAAGATGCTTCAAATCATTATTGATCAGAAAAATGCAAATTAAGACAATTCTGAGATACCACTACACATCTCTCAGATTGGCTAAAATGACAGGAAAAGATAATGACAAAAGTTGGAGGAGTTGTGGGAAAACTGGGACACTAATACATTATTGGTGAAATTGTGAATGAATCCAACCATTCTGGCAGGCATTTTTGGAACCATGCTCAAAAAGTTATCAAACTGTGATCCAGCAGTGTTACTATTGGGCTTATATCCCAAAGAGTTCCTACAAAAAGGGAAAGGAACCTGGATGTGCCAAAATGTTTGTGGCAGCCCTTTTGAAGTAGTTAGAAAGTGGAAATTGAATGGATGCCCATCAATTGGAGAATGGCTAAATAAATTGTGATATATGGATGTTATGGAATATAATTGTTCTGTAAGAAATGACTAGCAGGATGATTTCAGAGAGGCTTTGAGAGACGTACATGAACTGATGCTAAGTGAAATAAGCAAAACCAGGAGATCATTATACATGGCAAAACCAAGATTATACGATGATCACCTCTAATGGATATGGCTCTCTTCATCAATGAGATGATTCAAACAAGTTCCAATTGTTTAGTAATGAAGAGAATCAACTATACTCAGAGAGAGAACTATGGAAAATGAGTGTGAACCACAATATAGCATTTCTACTCTTTCTGTTATTGTTACGTTACATCCTTGTTTTCCTTCTCAGATTTTTTTCTTTCTTTCTAGATCCGATTTTTCTTGTATAGCAAGTTAACTATATAATATGTATACATATATTGGATTTAACATATTCTTGAACATATTTAACATGCATTGGACTATTTGCTATCTAGGGGAGGGGATGTGCGAAAGGAGAGGAAAAGTTGAAACAGAAAGTTTTGCAAGGGTCATTGTTGAAAAATTGCCCATGCATATGTTTTGTAAATAAAAAGCCTTTTTAAAAAACTTTTTTTCCTATTTTTTCATTTTTTTTGTTTTTTCTTGACTGATTCTTGATGTCTCATGGAATCATTCATTCCCATTTGTTCAGTTCTGATTTTTAATGAATTATTTTCTTCATTTACTTTTTTTCTACCTCTTTTTGTATTTGTCCAATTGAGTTTTAAAATGAATTGTTTTGTTCTATGGAATTTTTTTTCTTTTTCACAAGTTTTTTTTTTTTTTGTTTTGTTTTGTTTTTGTTTGTTTTTTTGAGGAGTTATTTTCTTTTTCCAATTCACAAATTTATTTTCCTGGGAGTTCTTTTACCTTTTCCAATTCACAAATTCTCTTTTCCTGGGAGTTCTTTACCTTTTCCAATTCACAAATTCTGTTTTCCTGGGAGTATGTTACCTTTTCCATTTCACATACTGTTTTTCAGGGATTGTTTTCTTTTCTTTTCCAAACACTCTTGCAAAGTTTTCCTTTCCTTTTCCCATTTTTCTTCTAGCTCTCTTTTTAGATCCTTTTAAATTTCTTCTAGGAGGGCCTTGTGTGGTAGGGACCAGGTTATATCAAACTTTGGAGTTTCATCTAGAGATAATCTGCTTTTAGTCCCCTCAGGGTTTGAAATCTGTTCTTCTCTTTCACCATAGAAGTTGTCTACAGTTAGAGCTCCCTTTACCTTTTTACTCACTTCAAAAAAAAAGTTGAGATCTGCTTTTAGGGAAAAGAAGTTCCAAGCTTCCTCTACAGATACTTGGAAGTAGCAGAGGAGCGGCAATGGCTGGGCCGGGATAACTCTGACTCAATCCTGGTGTTGGGTGGGTGTGGCCAGGTCCAGTGAGATTCTGGAACTTTGGGTTACACTTTTTACCTTTTGCATTTGTGTTGGATGTTTTATAACTTCTCTGATGCTCTACTGGCTTGCAACCAGGTCAGAGTAGCCAACACTGTGGTAGAATCTTCCCCATAGATTCTCCACCTTGTGGAGTCCACACCTCACCCTGCTCAGCATGTGCTGGCCTTTATGCTCTGCCTCCCTGCCTGCACCTGGCCACCTCCTCGTCTGGCAATCTTTGAAATTATCTTCTGCTGGTAATTTGCTGCACTCCCAAAATTTTTGGATTCTTACCAGTCCAGTCCTGTTTCAGAGGCTGAATTTCATAATTAGTGTGAGGATAGTAAGAGGGCTCAGAAACAAATGTATGTCCTCTCAGCCATCTTGGATCTGCCTCTAGTTGTTTTTTGGTTACAAATTCCATACAAATTCCTTACTCCTCCACAGATATGAGTGGTAAACTATCCTATGTTCTTCTAATTTGTTTATAGTATCATTCTTTATGTCTAGATCACAAACTCTTTTGACCTTATCTTGATATAAGGTGTTATGTGTGGGTCTATGCCTAATTTCTGCCATAATAATTTCCAATTTTCCCAGCAGTTTTTGTCAAAAAGCAAATTCTTATCTCAAAAGCTGGAGTCTTTGGGTTTGTCAAACACTATTTTGTTATAGTCATTGACTATTTTGTTCTGTGAAAACTAAAGCACTTCCAGTGACCAACTAGTCTATTTCTTAGCAAGTAGTAAATGGTTTTGTTGATTGCTACTTTATAATATAGTTTTAGATCAGTTACAGCTAGGCAATCTTCATTTGTTTTTTTTTTTTTTTTCTTAGTTCCCTTGAATTCTTGACTTTTTGTTCTTCCAGATTAATTTTGTTGTTATTTTTTCTAGGTCAGTTAAATATTTTTTGGGAGCTTATTTGGTATAACACTAAATAAATAGATTAGTTTAGGTAGCATTATCGTCTTTATTATATTCCCTTGGCCTATGCAAGAGCACTTAATATTTTTCCAGTTGTTTAGATCTGGCTTTATTTGTGTGGAAAGTGTTTTGTAGTTTTGCTCATATAGTTCTTAACTTTTCCTTGGCAGATAGATTCCAAATATTTTTTACTCTTGACAGTTGTTTTAAATGGAATTTCTCTGTGTATCTCCTGCTGTTGGATTTTGTTAGTGATGTTTAAGAATTCTGATGATTTATGTGGACTTATTTTGTATCCTGCAACTTTGCTAAAGTTGTGGATTACTTATAATAGTTTTTTTAGTTGATTCTCTAGGGTTCTCTAAGCATACCATCATATCATCTGCAAAGAGTGATAATTTGGTTTCCTCATTACCTATTCTAATTCCTTTAATCTCTTTTTTTTCTCTTATTGTCAAAGCTAGCATTTATATTACAATATTGAATAGTAATGGTGATAGTGGGCAACCTTGTTTCATTCCTGGTCTTATTGGGAATGGTTCTAGTTTATCTCCATTACATATGATGCTTACTGATGATTTTAAATAGATGCTACTGACTGTTTTAAAGAAGGACCCTTTATTTCTATTCTCCTAATTTTTTTTTTTAAATAGGAATGAGTGTTGGATTTTATCAAATGCTTTTGCTGCATCTATTGAGATGATCATATGTTTCTTGTTAATTTGATTATTGCCATAGTCAATTATGCTAATAGTTTTCCTAATATTGAACCAGGCCTTAATTTTTGGTATAGATCCTTCTTGGTCATGGTGTATTATCCTAGGGATGATTTTCTGTTATCTCTTTGCTAATATTTTATATAAGATTTTTCTATCAATATTCATTAGGGAGATTGGTCTATAATTTTCTTTCTCTGTTTTCGTACTACCTGGTTTACTTTTCAGTACTATGTCAGTGTCATAAAACGAATTTGGTAGGAGTCCTTCATTCCCTATTTTTTCAAATAATTTATATAGTATTGGATTTAACTATTCTTTAAATGTTTGGTAGAATTCACATGTAAATCCATCTGGTCCTGGGGATTTTTTCTTGGGGAATTGATTAATAGCTTGTTCTATTTCTTTTTCTAAAATGTGACTATTTAAGCAATTTACTTACTCCTCTTTTAATTTAGGCAATCTAATATTTTTGGATATGGATAAATGGATAAATTTCACTTAGGATGTCAAATTTATTGCCATAAAGCTGGATGAAGTAACTCCTAATTATTGCTCTAGTTTCATCTTCATTGGTGTTGTTTTCCCTTTTCATTTTTGAGACTAACAATTTGGTTTTCCTCTTTCCTTTTTCAAATCAAATTAATTAAAGGTTTATCTATTTTGTTGTTTTTTTCTTCATAAAACCAACTCTTAGTTTTATTTATTCAATAAGTTTTTTTAGTTTCAGTTTTATTGATTTCTCCTTTTATTTTTAGAATTGCAGGTTTCCTATTTGATTGGGGTTTTTTAATTTGTTCTTTTTTTAAACTTTTTTTAGTTGCAAATCCAATTCATTAATCTTCTCTTTCTCTATTTTATTCAAGTAAGCATCTAGAGATATAAGATTTCCCCTTATTCCACTTTGGCTGCATCCCACAATTTTTGTTATGTTGTCTCTATTGTCATTCTCTTGGATGAAATCATTGTGTTTATGATTTTCTGTTTCACACATTCATTCTTTAGGATGAGATTATTTAGATTCCAATTACTTTTTGGTCTACTTTCCCCTGGCATTTTATTGCATTAAATTGTTATTGCATCTTAATCTGAAAAGAATGCATTTACTATTTCTGCCTTTCTTCATTTGATTTTGAGGTTTTTATGTCCTAATATATAGTCACTTTTTATATAGCTTCCATGAACTGCCAAAAAGAAAGTGTATTCCTTTCTATCTCTATTCAATTTTCTCCAAAGATCTATCATATCTAACTTTTCTAGTATACTATTTACATCTTTGACTTCTTTCTTATTTATTTTGTGGTTTAATTTATCTAGTTCTGAGAGAGTAAGGTTGACGTCTCCCACCATTGTCATAGTTTTGCTGCCTGTTTCTTCTTGCAGCTCTCTTAACTTCACCTTTAGGAATTTAGATGCTATACCACTTGGTACATATATGTTTAATATTGATATTGCTTCATTATATATGGTACCCTTTAGCAAAATATAGTTTCCTTCCTTATCTCTTTTAATTAGGTCAATTTTTGCTTTTGCTTGATCTGAGATCAGTATGGCTACTACTGCTTTTTTTTTTTTTTTTTTTTTAATTTCACCTGAAGCATAATAGATTCTGCTCCACCCTTTTATCCTTACTCTATGTATTGCTCTGCTTTAAATGTGTTTCTTGTAAATGACATATTGTAGGATTCTGGCTTGAGTTCAGCCCAATCATATTTACAGTTAATACTATTAATTATGTGTTTTCTGCCACTTATCATCCCAAATTATACTTTTCTCTTTCCTTTTCCCCTTTGCCTCCTCTCCAGTATTTTATTTATGAGCACTTCTTGCCTCAAGCAGTCATCCTGCTTTAGAGACCCTCCCTATTTCTTATAGCTTTTCTCTTCTATTTCTGTTTTCCCTTCTATTTAGCTTACCCCTTCCCTTTCCTTCTTTCCCCTCCTTCTTTTCTATAAGATGAGATAAATTTTTATGTGAAAACAAATATATCTAATATTCTCTCTTTGAGCCAAATCTGATGAAAGTAAGATTCACACTTTATTCATCACCCTTCCTTCTTTTCCTCAGTTATAATAGGTTTTTCTTTGCCTCTTTGTAAGATGTAATTTCCCTCATTTTACCTCCACTTCCCCTTTTTTTCTAGTACAATCTTCTTTCTACTCCTAGTTCCTTTTTTATATTATAACAGTAAAATCAGATTACACATGTACTCTCTATGTATACCCATAACAGAAATACAGTTCTCAAGAGTTTTTTTTTTTCTTTTTACCTTTTTATGTTTTTCTTGAGTTCTATATTTGGAGGTCACTTTTTTTGTTTAGCTTTGATCTTTTTATCAGAAATAAATGGAATTCACCAGTTTCATTGAATGACCATCTTATTCCTTGAAAGAAAATGATCAGTTTAGCAGGGTAATTTATTCTTGGTTTCATTCCAAGTTCCTTTGCCTTTCAGAATATCGGATTCTAGGTCCTTTGATCCTTTAAAGTGAAAGCGGCTAGGTCCTGAGAAATCCTTATTGTGGCTCCTTGGTATTTGATTTTTTTTTTCTGGCTGCTCATAATATTTTTTCCTCGGTCTGATAGTTATGAAATTTAGCTATGATATTCCTTGGAATTTTAATTTTGCAGTCTCTTTCAGGAAGTGTGTGTGAATTCTTTCAGTAGTTATTTTATCTTGTGATTCTATGACATCTGGGCAGTTTTCTTTGATGCTTTCCTGAAAACAGTGTCTAGGCTCTTTTTTCATTATGGTTTTTAGGTAGTCCAATAATCCTTAGATTGTATCTTCTTGATCTATTTTTCAAGTCAATTGTTTTCTCAGTTAGGTATTTTACATTTAAAAAAAATTTTTTTCACTATTTTGGTTTTGCTTGACTGACTCTTGTTGTCTTATTGAGTCATTCTTTTTCATTTATTCAGTTCTGAATTTTAGTGAATTTTTTTCATTTACTTTTTTTTACTTCTTTTTGTATTTTCCCAATTGAATTTTTAAATGAGTTGTTTTGTTCTATGGAATTTTTTCCATTTCACAGATTCTGTTTTTTAAGGAGTTATTTTCTTTTTCTGTTTCACAAATTCTGTTTTTCTGGGACTTGTTTTCTTTTTCCATTTTATCAAATCTCTTTTAAAGTGTTATAAACCTTTTGCAAACCCTCTTGCAAAGTTTTCATTTTCTTTCCCCATTTTTCTTATATCTCTCTTTTAAGATCACTTTTAATTTCTTCTAGGAGAGCCTTGTGTCATGGGTACCAGGTTATATAACCGTTTGGGGCTTCATCTGGGGAAGATCTGCTTTAACTCCTCAGTGTTTGAAATCTGTTCTTCTCTTTCACCACAAATGCTGTCTATGGTCAGAATTCTCTTTACTTATTTATTTATTTTAAGTTAAGGTCTGTTTTTAGGGTTGAGGAGCTTTCCCAAGTGTCTATACAAGGCTTAGCTAGGTCTATGCTGTCTTACTTCTAGTGCAGCGTGGGAATGACCACATCCCATGAGATTCTGGCATTTCAGCGTTCAATATTACCTTTTGTGTTTGTGTTGATAACTTCTCTGCTGATCTACTGGCTTGCAACCAGGGCAGAGTAGCCAACACTGCTGTGGATTCTTTCCCTTAGATTCTCTGCCACATGGATTCTATACCTCCCTGCAGAGTCTGCATGACTGACAAAGTCTGTACTGCCATGGGGCTCTGCACTGTCTGCACTGGCATCTGTGCTTAGTACCTTGTGCTTGCCTGCCTCTCTCCATTCCCAATTAAAACAGATCTTTTCTGGTGATCTTCAAAATTATTTTCTGCTGGCAATTCATTACACTACCAATATTTGTGGGTTCTGCTGGTTCATAATTATTGCAAGGGTTATGGGAGAAGGTCAGAAAGAAACGTGTGTTCTGTCTGCCATTTTGGCTCCACCCCCAGAAATTGTATGACATAACTCTTAACCACACAATACCACTACTAGATCTATATTCCAAAGACATCATAGAAAAAAAATGGACATATATGTACAAAACATTTTTAATACTCTTTTTGCATTAACAAAGATTTGGAAATTGAAGGAATATGTATCAGTTGGGGAATGGCTAAACAAATTGTGGCATATGATGATGGAATAATGTTATATTATGGGACATGATGAGGGGAGTGCTAAAAACATGAAAATATAGTGAGAACTGTATGAACTGATGCAAAGTGAAGTGAGAAGAACCAGGAGATCAACTGTGCAGAGTTGTAATGATGATCAATGGTGAAAGACTGGGCTATTTTATTCAATACAATGATATGAGAAAATTCCAAAGGACTCATCATGAAAAAAAAGCGCTATCCACCTTCAGAGAAAGAACTGATAAACTTTTTAAATTTTTTTAGAAAAATTATAGGTTTTTATTTACAAAACATATGCACGGGTAATTTTTCAACATTGACCCTTGCAAAAACTTCTGTTCCAACTTTTCCTCTCCTTCTCTCTATCCCCTCCCCTACTTATGAACTCTTACATGCAAATTAAAGTATATTTTTTCATTTTTTTCTTGCCATTTCAGAAAATCTGGCAAATATGAACATGTTTTGCATGATTTCCTATGTATAATTGATATCATATTACTACTTTCTCAGTGTCTGGAGAAAATTTGGAACTCCAAATTTTAAAATAATAAAAATAAGTAATAAAAGGTTCTGCTGAACCTCCCTAGAATAGGAGACATTAAATGTTATTTAATTCAACTTTTATAAGATTCAGGAATCCCTTCTATACTATTCAGCTTTGTTTGAGCACTTCTAGTGGCAGTGGACTGACTACCTTCTTAGGAAGCTCATTTTATTATTATCAGTTCCAAATATTAGAAAGTTCATTCTTAAACTGAGTGATTTCTTCCCATTGGCACTAGAAATTTCTGATCAAGTTTATTAAAATGATTCATTCTTCCATATAACCAATCTTTTGATACCTTTGAAAATAGTCCTGGTCCATTCTACATCTTAACTTCTCCTTGCTAATTGCTTTAATTTCTTTAACCATTTCTTACATGATACAGTTTTCAGACTCTCACCTGCCAAGTCACTATTTTTTTGAATGAAGTCTAATTAAGTAGTTGTTGTCTCTCAAACTATGGTACCATAAACTGAATACAGTAATCCTAACTGATATCTATTGAAATAAGGCTACTACTATATTGTTTTGGTTATACAATGGTATAGCCCCTGATTAAATCAGCTATTTTTAAGAGGCAGATCACATTTTTGGTTCACTGTTAATGGTTGATTATAGCCGCAGATCTTTTTTCACAAAAATTTCAGTCAAACTGTATTTTCATAATTCCCTACAAAATCCATTATTTGGATAGAAATACAAGATTTTACATTCCTATTATATTATAATAATTAATTTAAGCATTCTTGGATTGGACCTATGTATTAAGTATGTATCAAAGAATCTTTAAAAGAATTGTTTCTGTTTCTGTTCTGTTATTTAACCTATGCCTAATTTGTCCATTTATTTACTTATTTTATGTACAAGGTCATCAAGACAGATTATGTAAAATTTCTTACTAAAACCAGGATATCCATGACATCACCTGATAGAGTAATTCTAATAACAAAACTGAAGAGCTTACTTTGGGAAACATTGTTACTAGCAAACTCATACTATTTTCTTTGTGTTTAAAGACCAATCATTTTATGAATGTGCTCTAGAATCTTTAAGAATGTCTGTATGAATAATAATGCATTGTGGTTTCTAGAATCCATTTTTATCCATTTTGCAGTTTCCAAATGATTGTTAAAATCATTTTTTTACAAAATTTTTGCATTTTACATGTAAAAACATGTAAAAAAAGAAATGGTCCATAATCACATCTGTAGGTAGATTGCAACAACAAAGTAGTTATTATCATTATTATTGTTGTTGTTATGACCCACATTGTATCAACTTTTATAAAATATTTTGGGTCCTTGAAATTTAATTTGTGTATGCTTATGCTTAGGGAACTAATTTATAGTGACTCTCATGACTGTTTAGTGTGTAAAAAGACAAACAAAATACTTCAATCAGACAGAACACAACTATGTTTTAAATTTGACTGATTCAGTGATTTTCTAAGCAATCTTTTTAATTAAGAAATTTCTAATTTGAGATGAAAAAAAGCATGTATTATGAAGCATTTAATATCTAAATACAGGTATGTCTTTGGTCTTTGATGTACAAAAACACTGAGGTTTTTTTTCCCCTTATTTTTGTTAACCTCTCAAACTGTGGTGAATCTGTATTTCTAACAGTTAATTTCAAAAGAGCTATCCAAGAAACGATCTTATGAGGTCATGGGATCATAGATCTAAAACCTGACAGGACTTTTGAAGTTGTATAGCCCAACCCTCTCAATATGCTGATGAGGAAATTGAGGCTGCTTTTTCAATGTAGTTTCAATGAATTTCTGTTGCGTGTCTAATGGTTTCATTCATTAGTACAAATAGAAGTCTATCCTTCAATGAAATGTTTTATTGCTTCCTCACCAATCCTTTATATCGTATTTCTTTCTTTTTTAAATAAAGGGATTTTTAAAAGTAATTAGATTTCTAAATAGTTGGTGTAGATTATGTGTCAGGGCCAGTGATCAGAGAGCAGGTCTTTTCTCTAGGGCTTTCAGTTTAAGTAGGATGTGTGTGGAGTTACTTAGAGCCATGATAGATGGGTGTATGACGATTTTAATTTTATTCCATATTCTGGAAAAGTCTCTGAACCACAATGGATAAGATTACCTATTAAGCTAGATCATATTGATGGTGACCTGTGATGTTAGTTTATTTCACAAAATATAATTTAGAGAACAATAATAGATTCTTAGAATTGGAAAGATCCTTAGAGGATATTTTAGTTCCATCCTAACTCCAATTTCTTCCCTGCATATATACATATTACATTGGCAACAAATGGTCATCCAACCTTTTAGAACTGCTTCATTGATGGGGCACTCCTAATAGAAAATGTATTGGATCTGGAGTTGGAAAATCCAATTGCTAGGTGAGAAAACCAAATCTGTTACAATGAGCAAGTCACTTCACTTTGCTAAGCATCAATTTTTTCATCTATAAGTTGAGGGGCTTGGACTAAAAGACTTCTAAGACTCCATCATGGTCTAAAGCTATGATGCTATGATTTCATAATTTTTGAGTTATAATTATTAGAATAGTAATACCTTTATTAATCCCATAAACTACATATTTATCTTTTTTACCTATTTGTCATAGTTTCTCCTGACAACTCCTAATGGATCCCAGAGCTAAGCCTTCCCTTTTATATCTCCTCAGCATATCTGCTCACTCTGTAGAATTTATTTTAAAAATCAGTATTATTCTAGGAATTTGAAGACTTTATTTATGCTTGTGCTAAAAACCTAAGTTACTTGTCCCTAGTTTTCAAGCGAATAAATTCATGAGACAGAGGAAACTTTCAGAGTAACAGCTTTAAGAGACATGAGTGTAGGACATAGTTTGTCTTTTTTGATCATTTTGATTTATTATTATTACAGAAGTACATTTGGATATAATCAGGTAAGAAAACTAGGCTTAAAATTACTTTGAGTCAATTTTCTGATAAAAAACCACTTTTCTCTAAAATGCTTTATCTCTACATAAATTTATTTTATGTTTTATGGGACCTAATTTATTTAAGATGAATGTTTTATTCTGAATTATACCTTACATGTAACATTGTTCATTGGATTTTTTCTTTAAAAACAATATTGTTCATTAGACCGAAATCCTAATTTGTTACTTTATTTGACACTTTTTAGCTCCTGGAAGCATACTTTAAAAAGTTAATCCGAGATCAAACAGGACTTGCAATAATGATTAAGGTAAAAAATGAAAAGTCCGAATTTGCTTTCTGTTGTGCATTTTATTTTAGTTTTTAAAATCTTCCTGTAATGAAGCATCTTTTCACTACATGAATTTCCAGTAAGCGGTTTTCTCTCTCTTACTGATGACAGTTGCCTTCTTTATACGACTGGCAATGTCTGACCATGCATGAAGAAACTGACCTCCAGTCCCCACAGCTCATTTTGTGGACTAATGGGAATTTCTGCCAGTCTAGTAAAAGGACAAAAAGAATCTTATTCTTAAATGTCCAAGTCCCTTGTTAGTTATGTGATGGTGACATTCTTTACTTTTAGTGCCTTCCACTTAAATTTCTTTATTTAACCCTGAACAGAATATCATCGGAGAATACATTTCCTTAGTAAGAAATTTTTTAAGCTTAGATATATCTAACCCAACTAAATAGTCTATGCAAAACGTTGTACTTTTGACTGGATTCTTTTGCCATGTAATACTTATTGTCATGATATATGTGCACAAAACAACCTTAGAAATATATAAAGAAGGCAAAAGAAAAAAAAAATCCATGTGAATTCCCCATAGATGAAAAGAATTAATTTTAAAAGATAAAACTTTTTTAAATTAACAAATATTTTTCTCCCTTTCATCTCTCTTTCTTACTGTGCTCCCTCCTTAAGAAATTAAAAACAATAAAAAAATTCTTTGTAATAAATTTGCATAATCCAGCAAAACAAATTTCCATATTGCCTCGGTCCAAAAATACATGGCCCATTTTATCCTTAGAGCCCATTTATATTAACTTGTTTTTTTCTCTATTTGAGGAGTAATTGGGGTTAAGTGAATTTTTCGGGGTCTTTTGCTAATAATAAATGTTGTATCTGACTTTACATTTGAACTCAAGTCATCCAACTACAGTCAACTGTGCCACCAAATTCCTTGAAGATACAGAAAAATTGGGGATTGATTTTATGTAAAACATATTCTCCAGATGTTCTTTCAAATTAAAATATGTATAATCCCCTCAATTCTTAATGTAATTTTTCATTTTTATATTGCTATAAAGACATTTGGCCATACTTGTTTTCTCTGTATCTAACTAACTTTGGATCCAATCTGCAAGCAATATTAATATTCCTGGTTTTGCAAATTTTTAGGGTATTTTGATAATTCTTTTGAAAAAATTCAAAAAAACATTTTAGAGAATGCTTGTAATGTGCAAGAGACTTTGGTATGTATATAAAAACATGAATGTATACATAAGGACACATACATGCAAGCAGTTCTGTGGAGAAGTCCATTTCTTGAGAATAGGAAATACATATATATAATAAATGTATGTGTACATACATCTATATAAAAACATATTTCTCAGTGTGTATATAGAAACATCTATTTCTATGTTTCTTTTTATCTATTTAGCTATGTGCATGTGTACACACACACATAGGGAGTTCCAAAAGTCTTAGTTCATTTTTACACTTAAATATTATATATGATAGTAGTATATGAGATATTTGTAACTATGTGTTTATGTATATGTAAATGTATATAAGTATGTGGCAACTAGGTGGCACAATGGATAGCTCAATCTAGCCAACTATCCATGTGACCTGGACAAATCCCTCAATCCTGTTTACCTCAATTTCTTCATCTGTAAAATGAACTGGAAAGGAAAATGGAAAACCACTCCAGTATCTTTGCTAAGAAAAGTCCAGGTGAGGTTACAAAGAGTCAGACATACCTGAAAATGATTGAACAACAAATTGATGTATGTATATGTGTGTGTATGTGGATATATATGTGTGTGTGTGTGTGTATACATATATATATGTATATATGTATACACACACACACACACACACACACACACATATATATATATATATATATATATATATATATATATATATATATATGTTTTATGGTCTTAGACAATTGCCGGGGATCTTGAGAAGTAAGTTATCTGCCCAGTTTCACATAGCCAGTATGCTTCATAGTTCCAGAATCCAGGTCTTCATGCTCCAAGGCAAGCTCCCTATCACTTAAGCACTGAAGCTTTCCTATACAGTATGTATAAAAAAAAAATCATAAAGAAATTAGCTTGCAAATTTAAAGGGGGAAGGATCACCTTCAGCTACAGGGATCAGGGAAGACTTCATTGAGAGGGTGACATTTGATCTGGACCTTGAAGAGTGAGTAAGAATCTGATAGATGAAGGTGTGGAGGCAAGGCATTTCAGGCAGGTGGAACAATTTGTGCCAACACACAAAGATAGAAAAATAGAAGACTTTTTTTGAGAAATGCCAAGTAGTACAATTATAATATGGATTTGGATTCATAAGGGGGACTAATATGAAGCAAAATGGAAAGGGGAAGTTGGAGCCAGAGCACAGAGGGCTTTGAATGCCAAGCTAAAGAATTCGTACTTTCTTAGGGGGAATGCAGGAATACCACAGAATGATAACTGGACTTTATGCATTATTGATGAAGCTACAGATAATGCAAACATTTTGTTAGTAGTAGGTTTCTACTGTATTTTCACATTAAACCTTTTCATCCATTTTCCTTGATGACATTTCACTTCTATTTTCATGTATTGGTTTCTTTTAATTTTTATCAATAGAATCGAATGGAAACAGTCATGGCAGAACATGAAGAACAGAAAAGATACATGGAAGTAAAGAAAGAGGACGCTTTACAGGCATTGTCTGAGATGGAAGCACCTTTTCAAGAACTATTAGAAGAAGTTGCAAGAGTCAAAGAGTTGAAAGATGAACAAATTGAGGTATTCAAAAAGAAATTACAATCTTTTTAAAAAGACCAATTAGGGACCTCATTATACAAAATATGTAAATGTGTGCATGATTCTCCAGAATTCCCTCTGCCCCACATCACTGATTACTTATTAGATATTACCAATTGTTCTGTAATCTCAGAATTAACTTCGGGGCAGATAGGTGGCACAGTAAATAGAGCACCGGCCCTGAAGTTAGGAGGACCTGAGTTCAAATTTGACCACTTCCTGGTTGTGTGACCCTGGGCTAGTTACTTAACCTTAATTGCTTCAAAAAAAAAAAAATTAACTTCAAGTCTTCTCTCTTCCTCATTGTCCATATCCCATCACATTGCACCTTTGTTGATTCTACCAAATAGTATCTCTCCTCTCTGACCCCTTCTCTCTTCATTCACCACCTTAGCGCAAGTCCTCATCACTTTTCACCCAGACTCTTAATGGCCTCTTGATGGGTCTCCTTTACTTTTAATTCATCATCCACATGGCTACCAAAAGTGTTATTCCTTAAAAGACAGATCTGACAAATTTAGACTAAGAAGTTAAGAGGTACAATCAATTCTGTATTTGGAATAAGGAATTCCAAATTTAAATTTGGCTTTATATAATTGCTACCTGTGTGAACTGGGGTTGTGAGGATGAAATAAGATATTTCTAAGAGGTTTTGCAAACCTGAAAGTGATGGTATGTAAATGCTAATAAAAATAATGATGATGATGATGATGATAATGATGGTGATGTCATCATCACTACCTTGCTCCAAAAATTGCCAATACTTCTGTTTGAAAACCTTGCTCTCTCTTCAGCCTGTCTTACCAGGTTTATTATACATTACTCTTTAACATTTTCTAGCCAAATTAGAAAAACAAATTAGAGCCAAATCTAGCTAGGTAGCACAGTAGATAGTATTAGGTCTGGAACTAGGAAGATTGTTCTTCATGATCCAGCCTTAGATCCTTGAAATCTGTGTGACTCTAAACCTTATTTGCCTCAAATTTTCCTAATCTCCTGAAGGATTACCCTCTTGTCAGTTGTCATTTCTGTTGTTCAATGATACTAGTCTAATTCATACTTTTACTTATGAAACTGCAGGGAAGTGTCTAATGTTTTGAAGTATATTACTAAGCAACATTTTGGTTTTATTCACCTATGCTCATTTGAATATTCATAATCCATGATTCACAATAACTAGTTTTGCTGAAAAAAATACTAGAATTCTTTAAGCTGAACATTTTTATTATCCTTATTCATTGCTAGTATGAATCATTATCACTTTTACTTTTTGTATAGTTTTAGCTATATTTTTTTCTTTTAAATCACATGCATAAAGAGTACATTATGACACTCCATCATGATAATTGTGATTTTGGTTCCAAAGTTTTCAAAGTGTAAACTTTTTTGTTTATTGAAGCTTGTACTATTTTTTGTTCTGAGAATAATTGTTTACACACATAAAAGAATAAATTTTACAAAATGAAACTTTTTTTGAAAGTCTGACATAAAAAGTGCAAATTTTTGTTATATTATTTAACTGGATAATTTTTTATGCCTTCAGTAATGAACTGTGAAGTGTCTCTTTTTAAAAGTAAATATTTTCAAAGCAGTCAATTAATGATGATAACTAAAGCTGGCAGCCCTTCCCAGAGTAAAAAAAAAATATATATATATATATATATATATATTTCTATATTTAAATGTTTTAATGAAATTGTATTTCTCTGTAGCATGAGTCATTTAATATTTTTAGCCCTGTATTCAATAATGTTTTGAACTTTTAATTTTCTTACAGAATAAAGTGTTGAATAGATATGCTTGCAAGTGTTTGTAATCCACTAAAGGTGGCATGACATAGAGCAGGGTATAAAAAATAAATG
This sequence comes from Sarcophilus harrisii, assembly GCF_902635505.1. Lineage (NCBI taxonomy): Eukaryota > Metazoa > Chordata > Mammalia > Dasyuromorphia > Dasyuridae > Sarcophilus > Sarcophilus harrisii. The sequence continues at coordinate 479,109,616 of NC_045426.1, forward strand.
TATAAATAAAACAACTATTGATAATGAATCATAAAGAAATTTATTTTAAAAATTCTTTGGTATATGTATAATCTTACTATTTATTAAAGATAAAAGGAAATTTGCATACTCATGAGGTGGATGTGCTTATTCATTTTTCCATAAAGAATTAAATCTTGTGGGAATATTTAATATCTTTTACTGTTGCTTAATTTTTCATGACTCCTACATTCAGTTATGTGACATGGGATCAGAAGGTACAATTTAAGAAGCTTTGAAAAAGGGAAGATAGGGAGGGAGGATTGAAGGCAGTAAGAGCTAAGTTAATGTTTTCCCTCTGATGCATAATGGGCTTTAGGACTCTGGGAAAGTCATTCAATTTCTGCTCCAGGCAACTTTCTAAGAATGTAAATTGAAGAGAAAGTGCTTATCTAAATAGGTAAAAGGAGTTTCTTTACTTTTCTAAAGGACCAGAAGGAAATTCCTCACGTTAAAGAAATCCTACAGCTAAACTCTATCCCTTGTGAAATTTGCAGGTTATAAGTTATAAGTAGTATGTATATCTTTACTCCATTGGAGACAAAATGAATTGAATTACTTTAAAGTGGTCACTTAGTGGTTTGATAACTAGGACTTTTTAGTAGCACATTTTAATATCTGAATATTTCTAGACAATTCAAGCTTTGGAAGTGCACAAAGAAGAAGTTGTAAGACGGCGGACCCAAATACAAATGGAGTATGTTCAGAGAAAATCGGAAATGTTGGAAGCAATAGTGACCTCAAAGGTAAGGAATTTAATGTTATCAAGCAGTTTGAAATGAGAATTTATAAAATCAATTTAATTTAATTTAATCCAAATAAATTTAATTATGTTACTTCTGCTCAGTTGACTGGGCTGAATTATACAGGTATCTAGATGTACTTGTGCATGAATATATGCATGTACACTTTCACACATATTTCTTCCTTTCTATTTGAATTAGTGTAGTTTAACAAGTCCCTAACTTGAGTTAGGATAAAATACAAAAGCTAAATGGATAAGTTCAGTGTTTTCTACAACTTCCAAGGGAAAGAGAGAAGGAGGAAAGGAGAGAGAAAAAGTAAGTGGAGGGATGGGGGGAGAGGAAGAGAGAGAGAAGGAGAGAGAAACAGAGAGAGGAACAGGGAAAGGCGTTATGGATTCAGAACTTAATAGGACTTGCTTGCAGATTACACTTTTGCTCAGTAGATGGCATCTTCTTGTAACCAAAGAGTTTGATCTGCTGTAAAAGTTACTAAACTGAATAATCTACAAAAGCAATTCTTTTTTTTTTTTAATTTTAATCATGAATGTCTTATTTTATAGCAATGTTTTAATATACTTAAAACTAATTTTAAAAAGTGTTTGGGTACTTAAGAGCTTAGTGTGGATTATATGTATAAAGAATTTACTTAAAGTATATATCCCTTCTGTTCCTTTTAATCAAAAAAAAAGTTGTTTAGAAAAAAGTTAATTATCAAATCCTTTAAATATTAGAAGAAAAACTCATTTCAAAAATAGTTTTTAATTCTTAAAAAAAAAAACTAAAAAATAAAAACAAAAACAAAAACCTTACCTATCAGCAAATGATGCTACTGGAGAGCGTCTTTAACTGGCTGTCTAAATTCTTTTTTAAAGCTTTTCCCCTCTAATTTTTGTATATCTTTGTTGTATATGTGAGACCAGACTTGTGATTTCCCAGATTATTAGTATAGGGGATTTCCTGGTAATGAAACTTTCTCAGTGCAAATTTACATTTGATCCACAATTTACACTCTGAAAGAGTTACTTGGGGCAATAAGAGATAAAATGCTTTCTGGGACCCAAAGTCTTTTTCATAAGGCTTAATCTAAGTCTTTCCTGATTTTGAGATCAACTCTTTATCCAGTACATTAAGTTGCAGCTCTTTTTTTTATACTTTAATATGTTTTTTAAACATTTGTACATTCAATTGTTTGCAGTTTTGTGGATTATCATCAGATGTTAGTTTGGGGTATAAGTAGTAATAAATTATATATTACTGTAAAAAGAGCAATGAAGTCTCCTGGAATTTAGGTGAACATTAAGGAAGATAAACTATAAGGCCAGTTATTTTATTATTTCATTATTATTTCAATAATTGATGTGACTGATTTTTTTCTAGGCATTCATACATTTTATCCTAAAATATTTAATTTTGTTCATATTTGTCTCCAATATGTGTTCACAATGTCATAGTTAAAATGATTGACAAACTTCTTGAGGCCTCAACTCATTGAAGAATAATTCTGTCATGTTTAGGAAGTGTGAAGTTTAGTCTATATAGATATAGTAAATGTTTACCCATATAATATAAATGAGGGTCACTGGTAAAATCCTTCAATCTTCTGATGATTCCCTCATATAGGAAATACAATTATACCCTTAGAAATGAAAACCTCTTAGTTCAGCATTGTCTTCTGCTTTGGGAGTTAAGATTGTTTCTTTTAAAATATAAATATTTCTTAAAGGAATAAAATGTCAAGTCATTCACAACTTAGGGCAAATTAATTAGTGACTTTCCTTTATGGATTCAGGAAGGTGGGAACAATAAGAGAGCCCAGAGCACAAGAAACCATTAAGAAGTGGATGATAAAGAAACATTTACCCATAGACAAAGGCCACAGGTACCAAGACTTCACTCCATCTGCTTCACAGTTTTTCCTAACGCTCTCATTATTGAAGAGTATAGTTTTTTTTTTTTTTTTTTGTTTTGTTTTGTTTTTACATAATAGGAGTCAGTGGAAACAGAATAAAAACCAGATTCAAATCACTATTAAATTTAAGTTTCCTGATCCATGTAACTTCTAGTTATCCTCCAGTTTCCAATAAAATATATTTACACTTTAGGGAAAGAGAGTGAGTAGTACCCAATGGAAAAGGTCCTGAACTTGAAAGACAAAAGAAATCACAGGAGTTCATATAAACCACAAGTCCAATCTTATCCATTTATCCCCTCTACACAACAAATCACTCTTTCCATCTTTATTTGAAGATCCCTGTTGAGGGTGAACCTACCTCCTGAGGCATCCTATTTTAACTTTAACCCAGGAGTTATAGTTCTGTCCTCTGAGACCCAGCAGAACAAATGCAACCAATTCCTACATGACAACCCTTCAAAAACTGAAAAAGTGCTCTCATGTCCCCTTTGTCTTCTTTTCTTCAGATTTTGCATGCAAATTTCATAAGGTCATAAAAGCCTTCAGGACTTTGATCATATTGACTCACAAGGATCTTGAGATTATTAGCTTATTTATTTTTACTATCCTTAAAAAATTTAAACAAACCAATGCACATTTGATCTTCCACTCGAGCTATTGTCTTATGTTTCTTTTTTTTCCCCTACAACTACTCTTAGAAGAAAAAACAAAACCAAAAATACCTCTCTTCTCTTGCTGCTCTATTCTCACTTGCAATATGTTTTTTCCTCATTCAAATGAAACTACTATCTCAAAAGTTACAAGTGATCTCTTTTTAAAAAATGACATTTTTTTTACATTTCCTAACTCCTCAGTCTTTTCTTTGCTTCTCCCAGAGAGCCATCACATATAACAAAGAATCTATTTTAAAAATTATCAAAAATAATCATCAAAGAATTCTGATAATATGTGAAATATTCTACACTTATGAACACTTACTTCTCCAAAGAAGTGGAGAAAACTGCCGAATTATATCTCTTCTTTAAGATCAAGTTTGCACTTTGAATTTTATAGCACTTTATTTATAAATAATTTTGACTGGAGAATAAATTAGAGTGAAAAGAGATTTGAGGCAAGGAGTCTAATAAGAATTACATAGAAGTATTTAGCTGAAGGGAGCTGAACGGAGAGAAGAGTAAGAGATAATGCAAAGATAGAAATGGCAAGAATTGACAGCATAATCATATGTAGGGTGAGAAGATGGCACCCAGATTGTGAGATTGGATAACCAGAAACGTGGTAGTACCTTCAATAATAATAATAATAAAGTTAGGAAAAGTTACGGGTTAGAATAGAAAGATAATGAGTTCTGTTTTGATAAAGTTTGAGATGTTTTTAGGACATCTAGTTTGAGATGTTCAAAAGTTATTTGGGGTTGTACAGCTAGAGATAAAGAGGAGGCCAAAAGTTGGATTGTATAGATCTGGAAATGATCAGCAAAAAGATGAGGGAGATGAGAAGAGGAGACCCAGAATAAAGTTTTGGAGAATAAGCATAGTTAAAAGGGATGACATGAATGGAGATCTAGCAGTGAAGAAAAAGAAAGAACTATTAGACAGCAGTAGAAGTACCAGGGGAGAACAGTATTGAGTGATGTTATGGGCCAGAACTCTGAACTTGAAACAAAAGATTCTTACAAGGTACTAAGTCAGTGGAATTGATAGAGACAATAGTTATCTAATTTAGCATGGTTCAGTATGATTGATTTAATCCTACAAGGAGATGTTATGGGCCAGAACTTGAAACAAGGTACTAGGTGGAATTAAGGAGACAATGGTTAAATCTAGTTTAGTATTGATTTAATCCTACAACAAATAATGGTTTCCTAGTGATATAATGATTGGTATATACTCAGTGTGGAGCATATAAGCAAAGGGACTGAGAGCCACAGAGGAAAAGCATTCAGGACCAGAAGAGACAAGTGCACTAGAAGCTCTCAGAGGCTGAGACAGATTCATTCCATCATCCACCTTTGTGGTGGCTGGAGAGTGAAGCACAAACCTTTGAATTTGGAGAGATTCAGAAGCCAGAGAAGGCAGGCAAGAGCTCAAGCTCTCAGAACCAAGGAGAGAGATAGGCCTCTAAGAAAACTAGATGAGCCCAAGTGAAGGAGACAAGACTTTGAAAGAGATAATAAAGGATTTGGACTTTAACACCTGACTGTACTTGTGGTGATTACACTGAATGAAGGCTGCTTCCAGAGACCCCAAGAAAACCCAACAAAAGAACATTACATTTTAGAGAGAGCATTACATTTTGGTGCCTGAACATGGAACCAAGAACCTTCATCTGTGACCCAGAAATTAGGGTGAGTACAAAAAGGAAACTTTGTAAAAGGCTAAAGTAGTATTTCAGCTAAAATGGGAAAAATGTTTAGAAAGTAGCCTTTTCTTCTTCAAGGAAAATGTGTCAAAAGCTTGGTCAGACTGATTTAAAAAATCAAGGTTTAATTGTAACTTGGGAGCAGATCATTGAACTTTTAGAAACAGTACAGTACACATCTCCTTGGTTCTCTAAGGAAAAAGAATTAGATCCAGATATAGATGAGTAGAAATTAGTAGGAGAGCAAATATGTGACTATTATAATGATAATGGACCTGGCTCTTTTTCCAAAGAAACACTTTATACATATAACTTAATACAACTGGCTTTAGGAAATTATATAAGTTATAGAATAAGGAAAAAGAAGAAAGAGCAGGAGAGGGAGGATCCAGACAAACTATGTGAAAAGGATGAAGAATCAAATAAGAATGGAGTTAAATACAATCTGAGTGTGGTGCTTCACAGCAGGAGAAATTAGGGCATTCCCCATCCCTTGATCTACCTCCCTCAATTAACTCTTTATAGGTGGAGGGAGAGGGAGGAGGGGGGAGAGGCAGTAACACAATCAGCACTACCTGTGAAGCAGCCTATGACAAGATTACAAAAGGCACTGGTTAAGGCTAAAAAAGGACAGGATACATCTGATTTAATAAATGCATACCCTGTGATTGAAGAGCTTAACTCTTCAGGTCAGCAATGTAGAAGATACACTCCTTTTGATCTGGAAAAAATTAAGGATTTGAAAAGGGGTTGCACTCTTTATGGAGCTACATCATCTTATGTTAAGATGTTACTAGAGAATTTGGCTTATGAAATCTTAACCCCTAGTGATTGGAAATCCATAGCAAGGACAAGTTTAGAACCTGGACAAAACTTGTTGTGGCTTTCAGAGTATCATGAATTATGAAGGATTCAAGCCCAACGCAACAAGCAAACTAAAGTTAATACTCCAATCACCTTTGACCAACTAGCAGGTGAAGGTCAGAATGAAGACAATTCAGCACAGATTAATTACTTCATAGCAGCATATGAACAAATTGCTACTGCTGCTATAAAAGTTTGGAGTTCCCTCCCATGGAAAGATTGAGGGGAAGCCTTCACAAAAATAGAGCAAGGTTCCAATGAACCTTTTTGCTGATTTTATGGGATGTCTGCAGACAGCTGTCACAAGAACCACTGGAAAAAATGCAGCTACAAGAATTATGATAAGACAACTGGCTAAAGAAAATGCTAATGAGATTTGCAAAAGAATTATATGGGACTACACAAGGTTGCTCCTTTAGAGATCATAAGATGCTGTGCCACAGTGAGCACAAGTGCGTATTATACGCACTTGAAAAACATGGGAAGACAGGGTCCCTTTTGGCAAGGGACTTCTAGAGAGACTCTTAGATGCTTTCAGTGTGGAAAAATAGGACATCTGAGAGCCCAGTGTAGGTATAGAGATAGAGTGAGAGGACAAGGTGAGAGAATAAGACCCAAAACCCTATGTCCAAAATGCAAGTGAGGTTTCCACTGAGCCTCAGAATGTAGATTAACCCAAGGAAATGAGAGGCAGAGCCTAGCTCCAAGATATCAAACAAAAAACAGGTGGGGCATGATGGCAGCCAAGGTTACACCTTTAGAAGTTCAGGACTCTTATATGATCAGTCAGCCAAAATATAATCATATGGGAGAAAGGAATTACATGATCAATCAGCAGAAAAACAATCAGATAGCATAAAGAGATTACAATTGGAGAGAATACAGGCTTTTTTAATCCAACAGAAGGGCAGTATCCAGTGCAAACAGCTCCAATGTAATTGTCAGGTGATGAGGAGAAATCTGGAAAGTAGTAAATAGAAAGGATTAGAGAGGTTAACTGCTTGAGGGAGAGGGTTTGCTTGTATTTCTACAGATGGAGAAGGAAACAGATGGGTGGCAACAAGCACCTGGAAAGAGACAAAAAGAGAAAAACCTTGAAACAAAGAAGATCTAAAAAACACCTGACACTGAAGGAGCATGGCTGATAATGAGACTGTTAAAGAACTTTAAAACCAGCAGGAATCTTGGATTCCTTGAGATGAAAAATTGTTGATAAAGACTGTTGCAGGACTTCAAAACTTGCAGGAATTATTGAATTCCTGGCACGTGAAGTAACAGACAATAGATTCCTTTTGGACTATTTCTAGGACTTATGGATATGTATAAATCCTTATGTTGATTTATGTTATTTGTTACATCACTACTAACTAGCCTGTGTTACTATGTGCTTATGTAATTTATGTAATTATGTTTAATACCTCCCATATCGATGGATTTATGTATACCTGTTTTAAGAGTGAGATCCTTCAGAAACCCGCTAAACTAATTTGATTTCCCATTTCCTTTGGTGTTTTCATCTCCCTTCCTGAGATGTCAGGGAGGGCATGATCACCTCTTTTTATGATGTTTTTACCTCTCTTTTGAGGAGTCAGGGAAGGTATGATCACCTCCTTTTGGGGGGTTCTCACCTCCTTGAAAAGTCAGGGAAGGTGACCTATGTTCTAAAAACAAAAGAAAGTGGGAGATGTTATGGGCCAGAACTCTGAACTTGAAACAAAGGATTCTTACAAGGTACTAAGTCAATGGAATTGATAGAAACAATAGTTATCTAAGTTAGCATGGTTCAGTATGATTGATTTAATCCTACAAGGAGATGTTATGGGCTAGAACTTGAAACAAGATATTAAGTGGAATTGAGGAGACAATGGTTAAATCTAGTTTAGCATTGATTTAATATGACAACAAATAATGGTTTCCTAGTGATATAATGATTCATGTATACTCAGTGTGGGGCATATAAGCAAAGGGACTGAAAGTCATAGATGAGAAGCTCTCAGGCTCAGAAGAGACAAGCGCACTAGAAGCTCTCAGAGGCTGAGACAGATTCATTCCATCATCCACCTTTGTGATGGCTGGAGACTGAAGCACAAACCTTTGAATTTGGGGAGATTCAGAAGTCAGAGAAGGCAGGCAGGAGCTCAAGCTCTTGGAACCAAGGAGAGAGATAGGCCTCTAAGAAAACTAGTCGAGCTCCAAATGAAGGAGACAAGACTTTGAAAGAGATAATAAAGGACTTGGAGTTTAACACCTGGCTATACTTGTGATGATTACACTGAACTGAAATGAAGGCTGCCTTCAGACCCCAAGAAAACCCAACAGGAGAACATTACATTTTGGTAAGGTTACTACAGAGTAAAAATCTAGAAAGGACAGAATAAGGAAATAGTGATCAATAGTGCAAAAGATTACAGAGAGGTAAAAAAAGATTGAGTTTTGAGGGGCAACTTTCATTTTATATGAGATCAGATACAAGTCTTTGTGTGGACATATACACATAAATAAATTATATATATTACATATGTATATGTTTTTCACTTTTTACTCAAATTTTAAAAATCTGCCTTATATTCATGTTACCTTGAATATCACAGTACATGGGAGCTAAGGATCCTTTATAATTTCCTTTGGTATTTGGATGTAAATCAAATTGTATGGAAATTAGGGATTGGTGCAAAAAGTGATTTGTGAGTTGTCTTCCACATTGAATCTATGCTACAAAACATGCATAAAACTTCCAGCCAACTTATCCATTCCATTTCATTCCTCTGGAGTTTCTGTCTGATTGTCTTTCATTATATTTATCCATATTTCATTTCTCTTTGTTCCTTCAATGAATTTTAAACAAGGTGGGATTTACCCAGTTTTCTTCTTATAGTATGTAAACATTGAATCATTAGTTAGAATTTTCATGTTATATGGAGAGAGACAGAGTGGTACAATAAAGAAAGTAGAATGTGGAGTCAGTGGACCAGGATTCAAAATTCTTCCTTTTCTACTTATGACTTCTATGACCCAGAAATGGTCTTATCACCTTGGTTTTTTAATATGTATAATAAAAGAGTTGGACCATCTGACCACTATGAACCCTTGATCTAAATATGTAATCCTATGTGCTTATGATGTTTTAATAACTTTTAAGTTTCAACTTAATTTTAATTTAATTGATTAAGTTTCTGACTTTCTTCAGAATTGTTTAAAATTAGTAATTGTATCAGAGACTCACATCTTTATTTTATGCTCAACTTCACAAAATAGCATATCCCTAGGTAGTAACTATCCTTTTTGATTTTCAATAAATCTTATGGACTTTTCTTTAGTTTTTTTTATTGTCAATAATTAGTCTTGTCTAGTTCAAACTGTTCTTTGGTACCTGAGCTAATTCTTTCTGTCAAGTGAAACAAAACAGCAAAGACATGGAATGTGGCAACTATATTTCTGAGAACATTCTTGGGTTCCTCTTTGATAAGATCTTTTCAGTTCTGTAGCTCTATACTTTGCCTTCAAATATCAATATTTCTAAGGAATGGTATTGTATGATTTCTTGACATATGATACTAAGGATCTATATTTTCATCGTGTTTTGTTGGTTTGGGAGAGACCAATGAAACTCAAGTTTCCTTTCCTAAGTTTGTTTTCAAGATTCATTTATTTAATTGCTATAGATGTCAAATATTATTTCAATTTTAGTGAATATTTTTTCCAACATTGCACTGATTTGTTGTGGCAACTTTGCATTTTTGTGTTTTTTTCCCCTGTGCTGTTGTTAATATCATTTGTGATTTTCCATTTTCTGTTTAGAATAGAAATCCATTCTTTTGATTCTTATGGTAATTCTAGTTTCATGTCTGGATGATGCCCAATTATTGTTTTGTTTCTTTAATAGATCTGTGAATTAAAAAATTTGGACATACCTTCCAGTTGTGAGAATATAATCTATATATGCCTTCTTATTTTTTGTGAATCTTGTCCATGTCCTCCCATAAATTCTTCCCAGGTATGTAATCTTATCATGCTGGGGCTGTATCTATATCCCTTGATATTGCTTAGGTTCTAAGGGAGCATGTGAGTGATGCATTGGTTATCTCTCTTCTCTACATAATTAATTCACCTCCTTTTCTATTCGTACATCCTCTGGTGACATCCCTTATACCACTTCTTCCCTGCAATTTTTTTCTCATAGGCAAAATGCTATTAGCCATGTGCTTCTCGATTGTCTCTTGGGTGACCTTCATCTTTAATTACTTGGAGACTAGTGTTCCATGTCTCATTGCTATTCAGTATTACCAAAAGAATATTGATGTCAAATATGGGTCTTCAATTAAGGGGTAAGTTGTCATTGTGGTAATATTCTTTTCTTTCCTAATTTATTTTTACTTTCTTCTAACTTACAGTATTAATTACATTGGGGTTTCTTCTGTATTTATTAATTTTGTCAGGATCTGAGAGGTTGTTGTTGTTGATAATGATGATGTGTGCTTGTGCAATTTTCCTTGTGAAGATTTTCCTTCCTTTTTTGTTTTGTTGTTCTTTTACTGTATATCCTTTTTTTATTTCTGATTTCAATCAATAAATATTCTTAAATGCCTACTTTGTGCCAGGCATCTTGCTTAGTGATGTAGATACAAAAAGAAACAAAAGATACCCTCTCAAGGAGCTTACAGTCTAGTGGGAGATACAATATTCAAACAAACATACACATAACAATATTCAAACAAACACACACATAACAAGTTATGTACAAGATAAATAGGAAAAATAACAAAAAGAAGTTACTAGAATTAAAGGAGTTTATGTAAAAGGTAAGCTTTTAATTAGGACTTAAAAGGAAGCCAGTGAGTTCAGTATTCAGAATAGAGGAGAAAGAGCATCCAAGGTGTGAGGAATAAATAGCCAGAGAGAATGCCCAAAGATGATAAATGGAGAGTGTTGTTCATGAAACAGCCTGGAAGTCAGTATCAGTGGAGTGAAGAATATATGCCAGAGAACAAGGTGTAAGAAACCTAGCTAGGTAGGGGGGAGCTAGATTATAAAGGAATGTGAATGCCAAACAGAACATTTTACATTCGTTCCTGAAGGCAATAGGAAGTCTGGAGTTTATTGAATGGGGGGAAAAGGTTGAAAGTGAAAAGATTGGACCTAAGCCTTATGAAAATCACTTTGATGACTGAATGGAGGACATACTGGCAAGGGGCAAGACCTGAGGTAGGCAGACCTACTATCAGGCTATTGCAGTGATTGAACCTGGGGTAATGGGGACCTGAAGTATCTTAATAGCAATGCCAGAGTAAAGAAGGGGGACATATTTGAGAGATGTTGTAAAGGTAAAATTGGTAGGTCTTAGCAATGGCTTGGATATGGAGAGAGAGGAAAGATAGTGAAAGAATCTAGGATAACTTCTAGGTAGTGAGCCTGAGGGACAAGGAGTATAGTGTTATCCTCTACTGTAATAGGGAGGATAAGAGGTAAGCAGAGGGTTTAGGGAGAAAGATAATACGGTTTTGGACATATTGCATTTAAAATGTTTATTAGAATTCAGTTTGAGATGTGTGAAAGCCAATTGTATATGCAAGATTAGATGACAATAGGGAGCAATTGGGTCAGGGAAGGTAGATTTGAGAATCATCAGTGTAATTAAATTCTTGGGAGCTGATGAGATTCCCCAAGTAAAATAGTAGAGGGGGAAAAGAGGAGAGGACTGAAAGGACACCTAGAATATGATCTGGAAGATTTTCCAGGAAAGAAGACACAAAGAGAGGTAAGATAGGAAGAAAACCAGGAGAGAAAGGTGTCCTAAAAACCTAAGAGAAGAGAATCATTAGGTTTGACAATTAAGACTATAAGTAACTTTGGAGAGAACAATTTCAGTGGAATGATAAGATCAGAAATCAGATTGTGAGGGGTTTAGAAAAGAGCAAACAGAAAGTGGTTGTAGATGACCTTTTAAAGGAATTAGCTGCAAAGGGCAGAAGAACAATAATTAGCAGGGATGAAAGGGTCAAGTGAGGATTTTTTTAGGATAGGGGAGCATGGGCATATTTGTAGGTAGCATAAAATGAATCAGAGGAGAAAGATTTTCACTTGAAAAAGTGAAAAGGGGTGACAGAGAGAAATCTTTTAGAGGAGATGGAATAAAATATGATTATTACAATGAATAGAAGTGTTGAGTAAGGCCACTTCATTAAATGAGATGGAGGTAAAAAATGAGAGTGACAGAAGACACCTGAGTGATAGTTGATGAGAAAGAGGGGAAAAGAAGTTTACAGTGAATGGCTTTAATTTAAAAAAAAATACGAGGCACACTTCTTCGCTAACTGGTGGAAGGGGTGCCATGGGAAGTTTGGGGATGTATGAAGAAGTTTGGAAAAGCTATGTGGAAAGTACAGGATAGTGAGTTGAAGAAGAAGGTATAATAGAATTGCCTAGTAGCAGTGAGGACCCAACTTATACAACATAAACTTGTAGTGAACCCATTCAAAATGGTTATGTTTTTCTTCACTTTCATTCAGCAATGTGTTATAGACCGAATGGCAGGAGAGTGATTCAAGGTTGAGGGTTAGCTAAGTATAATCAATGATGTATTGTGTTGGGGGGGAGTGTTTTGTGTATATTTATATGGAAAAATGAAGCTTTACTAATAGCAGCCACTTAGCCATTTTTGGAAGTGTCCTTTCCTTTCCTTTCCTTTCCTTCATTTTATGTCCTAACCATCCATCAGTGAAGGTGAAAAGCCACTTCTTCCATTAAATCATCACTGATGTCCATTTCCTTGAAGTGATTTCATAAGGAATTTTGTTCTTTTATACACTTATAAGATTCTAATTTGTATTTTACCTATTTGTGCATATGCCCTATATCTCAAATTAGATTTTAAGGTACTTGAGGGCAGAAATTTTTTTCTCCTTTTATCTTCCTCATTGTTTACCATGGTGAATTGCAGGTATAACTTTTTAAAAATAATTGTTTATTGATTTAACAGAATCAATAAAACAATGAATGAATGAATAACATATGTCATTTAAGGAAAAATCAGTTATCTAATGTGAAATAGTGAGCTGAGATGCTTTTAAAAATTTTAATGAGATTATTATATATTATTTTTTACCATAGTAAAAAATAGAGAAAATGGGATTAGCCACATATATTACAGTCAGGTAAAAATTACATTAAAATCATAATAGATACTTCAATTTCTCATTTTGAAATAATACATCTTTTGATAACCAACTTCTTGCCACTACTATTTATATCTTCAAAATTCCTTTTCAAGAACCTAGATATTTAAAATGAAATATTTCTGAACTACTTTCCCCCAGAAAAGACGTGTCACTCTTGCCAAGGAAATTGAACTAGCCAAAACTACAATTGTCACTCTGACTAAGGAAATAAAACATACAAAAGAAGAGCTTGAGACAAAAAGGGACGAGAAGATATTTCTCGATGAAAAACTTGGCAAATTGAGGTAAGTTCTTAGTTCTTATCTAAGTTTTAAAGAAACATTTAATAATAACAGCATTTATATAGCAATTTAAGGTTTTGTAAAACATTTCACAAATCTTTTATCATTATATCTTCACAGCATCTGTGGAAGGAAGATGTTATTATCCCCATTTTACAACTGGAGGCAATTAGATATTGAGTGAATTGCCCAGGGTCACACAGTCAGTAATTGTCTGAACCAGGATTTGAACTCAGCCCTTCCTTACTTTACAGCCAGTCCTCTAAACCCTGTACCACTTAGCTGCCTCAAATACTTGCAACACTCCTAATGTCAGGTGGAAGAAAATTAAATTTACTAAAATAATATGGATTGATTTTTTTAAATGTTTCATGTGTCCAGTGTTACTATAAATGGGGCAAGATTAACATCTTTTTTATTGTTGTTATTATTCAACATTATGAGAAACCTATTAAATTTTACCTCCATTGTTCATTATTTTTCCACTTTTGTTAATATTTAAACCACAGGAGATACTTCTTCTTATTTCAATGTATATATATTCAAGTCTTTATTATCTGAAAGATTCCTTCCTCTTCCCTACTTTACATATATTAGTTGTTACTCTTTCTCCTCTATTCTGAAAAAAGAGAGAGAGAGAGAGAGAGAGAGAGAGAGAGAGAGAGAGAGAGAGAGAGAGAGATTTAACAATTGAGCTTGGGCTCTTCTATCTTAGTGAAAAGGCTCAGAGACATTTGACATGTTTGGTTTTTTAAATAAAATTTGGCTTTGACGGTGTTTTTCACTTATTTTTAAAGACATTGAAGTTCATGACTCTGCCGGTCTGAGAATTTGTAGGGTAGCAATATCTTACTCATTTTGATCACTGGGTTATAGGTTTAATCTTAATTAATTTAATCTTTGCCAGCTTCCCATTTCTTATTTCATGCTAATAAACTGACAAAGGATAAGCATAGAAACCTTTTCTTAATATGATAAAGAACATATATATCTAAAACCACAGACAAGGATTACATGATGGAGATTCACTAAATACATTTCCAATAAATATAAAAGTAATGATTTGCTCTTTTGAGATTTGACAACATTTTTAGAAATTCCACCTGTTGAAATAAAACAGGAGGAAGAAATTAAAAGCATAAGCAAAGAATAATTAAAACTATCCATATTTTTTCCTGATTAAAAATTTACATAAAGAATTTCAAAGAATCAGCAAAGAAACAAGTTGAAAATTTAATATCTTCAGCTAAGTAACAATATATAAACCAAAACTTTAGTCACTATAAGATGTATATAGAATAAGGGAATAATATAAAGCTACATCCAAGACACATACCTCACACACACACACACACACACACACACACACACACACACATACACACATAGAATGCAAAAAATACGTATGAGTCAGTCTTATCAGAAACAATCAGCATTTATAGTTAGAATTATAAAACACTCTTTAAAGAAATAAAGAACAAATTATGGAAAGTTCATAGCATGTGGGCTAAATCAATATAATAAAAATAATACTACTTAAATTAGTTGACAGATTTGGGACTGTACTATAAAACTACTAAGGGATCATTGGGTGATTTAAAACTAGAATTAGAATTCATAGAATTAGCTAAAGTAGTTACAAAATTATTTGAAAGAAATAAAGATCTAGAATTTCAAAAAAGAGAAGTAAAAAATAGGAAAGAAGAGATATAAAGTAATATTCATCAAAACAATTAAATACTGTGATGGGTGAAATCTAAACAACTGAGGAAACAAAAAGTTCAAGCTTCTGAGCCATATCAGTTTATTAAACAATGTATGCCAATTGCAATACAAATTAGGAACAGGT
The DNA here is from genome assembly GCF_902635505.1 of Sarcophilus harrisii. Classification (NCBI taxonomy): domain Eukaryota; kingdom Metazoa; phylum Chordata; class Mammalia; order Dasyuromorphia; family Dasyuridae; genus Sarcophilus; species Sarcophilus harrisii. The sequence continues at coordinate 479,124,822 of NC_045426.1, forward strand.
CTCCTCAGCTTGGCACTGGACCCCAAGACTTTTATACAGTAAAAGAAAACAAATAGGATATAAACCAGGACACAAGATTAGGTAATCTGACTTCTAATTAGAGGAAAGATCAGGGGGCTTGCTGAGTTGAAAAAGGGAGATGAGTGAACAGATATAATTCTCTGAAATTGTTGGGGGGGGAGTTATATTCCATTTACTCTCTGTTTTCAATCAGAGGAACAAGAAAGAGTAACTTATTGACTTGTACAAGGACAGTTTTTGAATAAGACATATAGATTGCTTAAGATGTATAATTGTGAGAAAATTTCTTGCATCAATTTTTGGATCTGACTAAATTTCTGATCAGCGTAACTGAAGTCCTTAGTTGAGGGCCTCTAAGCAACAGATAGAAATTGGCCAGCTTCCCAAGCATGCAAGGATAGGTTCAAGCAATGTGATAATTTTTTTTCTATAATTCTTACAACTAAAAAAATTTTAATCACAAGATAAAAAATGGACTAAGCCCATAAATGAATAGAATGAAAGCTAAACTAGGTTCAGAAGCGAGGCACAAGTTGGAGTCAGTGTGGTTCTAGAAACAGAGCCGAGGGTCAGATACTCTTCCTGTCTGATTCTTGGCTATCTTTGTTGATTCTGAACCTGTTTTTCTGAAGAAAATTAAACACTGAGGGAAACTGAGTGTACACCATATTCTGCTATGACTCCTGCCCTCTGCTTCACTTTAGGCAGCATTTGCTTGTTATCTGCATTTACCTCTATCTTCCCGCACTTTTATGTATGTTACTTCCCCTGTATAATTAGAGGGAACATAGATTTCCTTCAAACATTTATCAAGAAATTTTTGGATGACATTGGCTATTTTGGTTGTCTTTTCTAGGTTTTCATTCTTACAATTCAGTATTTCAGTGCATCTGTGATTTCTCTGACATGCTTATCTCCTAATAATGAAGTGCATTATAACTCACCTATGTTACCTTGTTCATCACAATTTTTGTTTCTATTTTCCCATAAATTCTTTCTAGAGGATCTACCTAGCATGCAAGAAATCTTACTTATTTTTAATATTCCCCAGATTTCTGAGTGACATATTTTATATTTCTTGCTACTTAACAAACCTTATCCAATCATTTATTACCTACATGATCATTCTAATGGCATTTTTTTTTTTTTGCACACAAGTCATCACTGGTACTAAAATGCAACCTATTTATACCCACTATGCATCTTTTACTATGCCTCCCAGGTCAACTGCTCTTTTAACTCTTTTGAGATTGTATTTTTTCATGATTTACAGCTATATATAGAATCACAAGAAGAATACTGGTGTTACAAAAAAAAATAGATTTTGTTTCAGTGAGCAGATTAAGATGTTTGAGAAATACTATACATTTCCTCAAATGCAATTTGTTATTGTTCCAATTCGGTTCTACAACTTCCTAACCAAAATAGAAGTATTAATAGAATGGAATCTAAGTTGTTTTCCAGATGTTGAGAGCTGCAGTGCTGCCCATGTAAAAGCTGAGGCACTCAAAGCTCTTCATGAAGCTGCAATAAGTACTAAGCATATCCAAATCTATGACATGTCTAGCATTAATTTAAAATTTTCAAGTTGTTATTCAACTTCCTCATGTGTCAAATACGAAGCATAAATTTAAAAGATTTATAAAATCACAAATTGGGTACATTATTTGTATTGCAACTATGGTATCCTGCTTTAAGAAGAATGTAAGTAAAATTGAAAAGAGAGTTTTTCCTATATCATTACAGGCCTGCTGGCACTTATATATTAAACCCACTATGGCCTGTAAATTTTGATATATTATAAGCAATAATATGCAGATATCATCTTTAACAGCATTCTACTGATATTGAAACAATTGTATAACATTTATTGATGAAAATAACAATAGATATCTCTGTGGGATACACATTTTCCAAATAAAAGGATGATGAGTTCCAGTCAGTTGTTAAATCAGGCAACAGAATTCCTAAGCTTTTTCATTATTTTTCTTGACATTCTAGATCTTTTGGTTTTCCAAATGAATTATTATTATTATTATTATTGTCTAGTTTTATAAATATATCTTTGACTTTTTGTTATAGCACTAAATCTGTAATCTAATTTTTCATTTTTATTATGTCACATGATGTATCCATGAGCACTGAATATTTCTATAACTATTTAAATTATTCTTTATTTCTTTAAGGATCATTTTATAAATAAATCTATATAGGTATCAAGTGTGTTTTTGTAGGTTAACTCCTTTATATTTTATGTATTTAATAGGTGTTTTCTATTTTAAAACAAATTAGAAAAATGGTTTTTTCCCTTTCTATGATAACCTCTTAGATTTTTTATTATTATATTGAAAGACTGTTGATTTTTATGAATTTGTTTTTTAGCCTACTACTTTACCTAGGCTATTATTGTTTGTCTCAATATCCTTGCTGATTCTCTGGGATTTCTATGTAAACCATTTTGTCATCCTCTTTGAGCCAATTTTGATGAGAGTAAGGTTCAATCTCTCACCCTTTTCTCCCCCTTTTCCCCTCTACTGTAAAAGCTATTTCTTGTCTCATTTTTATGGCAAATAATTTGCATCATTCCACTTCTCCCTTTCTCTTTTTCCCAGTACATTCTTCTCACCTCTTAATTTCATCATTTTTTTAATAAAAAAGACATTATTCCTTCACATTCAATTCACACTTGTGCCCTCTGACTATATATATATATATATATATATATATATATACTTCTTCTAACTACCATAATAATGAGAAAGTTCTAATGAGTTACAAGTATCATCTTCTCATGAAGGAATAAAAGCAGATAAACCTTATTAAGTCCCTTATTATATCATTTTCCTGATTACCTCCTTATGCTTCTCCAGAGTCCTGTATTTGAAGATCAGATTTTCCATTCAGCTCTGGTCTTATCATCACAAATGCTTGAAAACCCTCTATTTCATTGAATAACCATCTTTTCTTCTGAAGGAGTTTATTCAATTTTGCTGGGTAGGTGATTCTTGGTTGTAATCCAAGCTCTATTGCTCTCTAGAATATCATATTCCAAGCCTTCTTCTTCTTTAATGTAGAAGCTGCTAAATCTTGTGTTATCCTGATTCTGGCTCCACTATACTTGAATTTTTCTTTCTGGATGTTTGCAATATTTTCTCCTTAATCTGGGAGTTCCAGAATTTGGCTATAATATTCCAAGACACTTTCAAACTTTTGGGGAGATCTCTTTCAGGAGATGATTGTGGATTCTTTCAATTTCTATTTTATCCTCTAGTTCTAGAATATCAGGACAGTTTTCTTTGATAATTTGTAGAAAGATAATTTTCAGGCTCTTTTTTTAAATCATTACTCTCAGGGAGACCGATAATTGTTAAATTCTCTCTCCTGATCTATTTTCTAAATCAGTTGTTTTTCCAATGAAATAGTTCACTTTTTTCTATTTTTTCATTTTTGGAGCTTTATTGTATCTTGATTTCTCATAAAGTCGTTAACTTCCATTTGCTTAATTCTATTTTTAAGGAATTATTTTGCTCAGTGAGTTTTTGTGCCTCCTTTCCTAATTGGTCATTTTTAAGGCGTTCTTCTCGTTAGATTTTTGCATTTCCTTTTGTACCACTCTCGATTCTTTTCCTAATTTTTCCTCTATCTCTCTTACTTGATTACCAAAATCCCTTTTGGACTCTTCCATGGTCTGAATCCAATTCTTATTTTTCTTGGAGGCTTTGGATTTGGAATTTTGACTGTTACAATCTTCTGTGTGTGTGTTTTGATCTTTCTTATCACCATAATAATTTTCAATTGTCAGAAACCTTTTTTGTTTTCTGCTCATTTTCCTAGCCTATTACTCTGCTTTTAACCCTTCATTAAAGTAGGTCTCTATTTCCAAGGTAAAGGATGCACTGGCCCAAGCGTCAGGGATTTTGTGCAGCCGTTTTCAGAGATCCTTCTAGGAATCTAACCACATGCACTATTTTCTGCCTTGGAACTGTTAGAAGTATCACTACCCCAGCGTATCTGTAAAGTCTAATGTGTTAAAGCAACAGAGTCCTGCTTTGCTGATGCTCAAGCCCTGGTTTGGGGCTTGAACTATGTTGGCATATTCCAAGGGATTATAAGCAGGATTATAAACAGGCCTCCCATCCTGGTGCCTCAGACTTTTCTGTTGACCTTTTAAGTAATCTTCAGCTGGAAAATGTTTTACTCCATCTTTTTAGGTGTTTAGAAATTTGTTTAGAGTTATTATTTAGAGGAATTTGGAGTAGTTTGGGAGAGAGGTTGGCAAAGTTTCTGCCTTTACTCTATCATGTTGACTGCCCCTTTTAAATTTTTGAAGGGATTATTATTTTTTAATTTTCAGTTTTGTTGCAATATAACTGTGCATTTTAGTTTTTAAAAATTAATTTTGTTGTAGATTTCCTTTATTTATTTCTTAGTTTGTTGATTTAATTTTCTGTCCTCTGATTTTTTTATCCAGATTTTACTCATTTAGCAAGTCCTTTTGAGAGCCAGATTTAACTCATTTTTAAAAAAACAAAAAAAACATTTTTTATTTAAAATTTTGAATTTCAAATTCTATCCTTCCCTTCCCCATCCTAAGATAATTAGCAATCAGATATAAGTTACAAGGCAAAATCATGTAAAACACTTCCATATTAGTCATTTTGTTCAAAAAGACTTGGATAAAAGAAAAAAAAAAGTAAAAAAAAATAACATAGTTTAATCTGTATTCAAACAATATCATCAGGTTGTTTTTTCTTGGAGGCAGATAATCAGTAGTCCTAAAGGATTGTCTTGTGTGATGACTGTGCTAGCACCCAGGACACCCCAGAATCATCTGGAGTCAGGATAAGCAAAAGCCTTAATCCTTATTCTTGGTCTTTAGACTCAGGATTGAACAGGATGGAAGCAGAATCTCCACAACTTCCTTCTCCCTCATCTACCGCAAAGAGTGACTCTGGCTAGTCTTACTCCACCCCCTAGTCCCTCCTACAATCCTCTGTATACACCAATCATTGAGCCAGCACAGGATAGTGGGGAGGACCATTTTCCAAGCATATGCCCATAGAGTATTATCCAATCAGTAATTAGCCCTAAGTGCTTGAACCAACCTTAGTGCAATGACTCAAGAATTTCAGCCCTCTACATCTCCCACTTTCTTTTGTTTTAGAACACAGGTGGTCACACCATCCCTGACTACTCAGGGAGGTGAGAGCCCCCAAAAGGAGGTGATCACACACACCCCCCCCCGACTTCTCAGGAAGGGAGGTGAAAGCACTAAAAAGGAGATGATCACATCTTCCACGACATCTCAGGAAGGGAGATGAAAAGTGCCAAAGGGAAGTGGGGATTGCTAGTGGGTTTCTGGACTGAAGGGTCTTATTAGAAACAGGTATGCACAAACCCATCAGCATGGGAGGTATTACACAAGCACATAGCAATAATGCGCAGGCTATTAGTGATGACTGTCCCCACAACCAGTGCAGGCTCAATGTGGTTCAACAAACATGAATTGTACATGCAAGTAGTGATATAATAAACAATATAAATCAATATGGTATTGTAAGAGATTTCCAGAAGTCCTAGAAGGAGGGCATGTAAACAATAGTCACACATATGCCTACTTTAGCAGCCAAGAAATAGTTCAAAACCAATCTATTGTTCATTGCTTCACGTGTCAGGGAATCCAATGATCCCCACAAGTTTTTGAAGTCCTGCAATAGTCTTTTTATGTGTTAGGGAATCCAATGATTTCAGCAGATTTTGAAGTCCTGCAACTGTCTTATCATGTCTCAGAGAATCCAATGATTCCTGAGGGTTTTGAAGTCTTACAACAATCTTATGTCTCAGAATCCAATGATTCCAGCAGATTTTGAAGTCCTGCAACAATCTTATTATGTCTATAAGAGAATCTAATGATTCTTGAGGGTTTTGAAATCCAACAATTTTTGATGTCCATGAGTCAAAGACCATAACTGCCATGTTCATTCATTGGTGGGCACAATCAGCAATGGAGCCATCCAATATTTCTTGGGTGGTCTTCTTCGTTTCAAGGGTTTGCTCCATCTCTCTCTGATAGACAAGGTGAATACAGCTCGTTGGCACCCATCTGATTCCTTCTCCATCTATGAAGATACAAGCAAACACTCTCCCCCAAGCAATTAGCCTATCTGGTCCCTTCCATTCACCACTTTCTGGGTCTCTCTACATCACCTGTCGATTATCTAAAAATAGTGGAGCTGCTCGCATTGGACACTGCCCTTCCGGTGGGTTATAAAACCTGTCTGCCGGAGACAGTGCATCTTTGTCAAAAATCAAGAAATTAATAATATAAAGAGCTAGATTTAGAAGTTCTCTAGGGTTACCTGTGGCTCTGCCTTTCTTTTGTTTTTGGAGGAGCATTTTAATGTCTCCATTTCTCCTCTCTACTATTGCCTGTCCTTGAAGATTGAAGGGTATGGCAACTGTGTGGACAATCTTATACTGTGCACAAAAGTGTGCAAAATGTTTAGAAGTATATGTGGGTCCATTGTCTGCTTTTATGGGTTGTGGCACACCCATAATTGCAAATGTTTGCATAATGAATTCAGTGACCACTTGGGCTGTCTCTTTTGCTGCTGGTATTGCAAAAGTGAATCCTGGAAAGGTGTCTACCACAACATGAATAAAAGACAGACGACCAAGAGATTTATAATGGGTCACATCCATTTGCTAAATTTCATTGGGTCTCAAACCATGAGGGTTTTCCCCTGGAGACAGTGTAGGAGCATGGAAAAGAAGGCAAGCTGTACAGGTTTTTACTATGCTCCTTGCTTCCTCTCTTGTTATTCCAAATTGCAAACATAAAGCTTGAACAGCCTGATGATATTTAAAATGAGATTCTTGGGCTTCTTGAAATAAAGGAGTATTGGCCAGCATAGTTAGAAGGTTATCTGCCTTTGAATTACCATCAAAAATAGGACCTAGAAGTCCACTATGAGAGTGGATATGCAAGATATAAATCTTACCTGGATGCTTTCTCACTTGCTCTTGAAGTTCCTTAAAGAGCTGATATATATTAGAGGCTACAAATTTGATTTGGACTGTGGCAATTCTTTGTACCACACCGAATCAGATATTATATTTACATCTCCTGGATAATAAGTAAGAGCTAGAATGATTGCATACAATTCATTCTGCTGAGTGGACTGAAAAGGAGTTCTGACTACTTCTTTATAGTTAAGTCATGAGAGTTTGGCTGCATCTGTAAAGATAGTTGGTCCTTTAAGAGGAACTTTTGAAACCTTCTCTTCAAGAATCCATCACCAATTATGTAATAGTCTGGTTGGTTATCTTTAATGGAGACCTGTGTGTAAAATTTGGAGCTATGGCTAATAAAATTTGCCACTCTGGGATGGTTTCATAGCATACATTAATTTGTGCATTAGTATAAAAGATATATATCTTGTCAGGTCTTATCCCAGATAATTGTACTGCTTGCTTAATGGCCTTTAATAAAATTCTAGCCACAAGCACTGGGTAGGGAGTAAGGCTTTGTTCTGGTTGTGCTGGGAGGTTCACCCACTCTATCACACTGTCTCTTTGATGAAAGACTGCTGTGGGTGCCTCTTGTGTAGCAAAACCCAATATTTCCAAGGGTTTTTGAGTGACTCTTTCAACCACATTGGATAAAGCCAGTTCAACTTCTTTCAAAGCCTCTTGAGCTTCTTTTGTAAGCTGGCATGGGGAGTTAAAGCACTGTCTTCCCTTAAAATGTCATATAATGATTGTAATTGATAGGTAGTTAAGCCTAACAGTATGCATCCATTGGATATCTCCTATCAATTTCTGAAAGTCATTTAAGGTGTTTAGTTTCTATGTTCTTAAGGAAAGTTTTTGTACTGTGAGCACCTTAAGATATACTTCATATCCTAAATATTGAAAAAGAGCATGTCTTTGAATTTTTTCTGGAGCTATGTGCAATTAGTGTTTCTATGGTCTTTTGCATACATGCTTCTAACATTTGTTCCTCAGGTGCAAATCCTAATATATCATCCATGTAATGTAATAACATAACTTTTGGAAATGCTTTTCTTACTGGAGTAAGAGAAGTAACAACATACATTTGACACATAATAGGGCTGTTTTTCATTCCCTGTGGCAAAACTGTCCATTCATATTTTTTATAAGGCTCAGCTAAGTTAACACCGGGCACTAAAAAGGCAAATCTTTTCATATCGTCCTTATCTAGAGTGATAGAATAGAAACAATCCTTAATGAATATAACCCAAAGAGACCATTCTCTAGGCAATTGAATAGGAGATGAAAGTCCAAGCTGAAGAGTTCCCATAGTTTTATCTGTTCATTCACCTTTCTTAAATCAGTCAACATCCTCCATTTTCCAGATTTCTTTCTTACAACAAATACTGGGGAATTCCAAGGACTTAGAGAAGGTTGTAAGTGTCCTTGGTCAAGTTGCTCCTGTACTATATCTAATAAGGCCTGAATTTTATTGCTACCTAAGGGTCACTATTCTATCCACACTGGTGTATCAATTTTCCATGGTATAGGACCAGGTGAAAGCGTTAGCAGGCCTTCAACAGCAGCCCTGCCTAAAAAACCAAAGTACTCATTTTTAATCCTAATTGTTGTAAAATGTCTCTTCCCCACAGATTGATGGGGATTTTTTCAACTATAAAAGGAGTAAAAACTCCTGTTTCACTTTCAAAAGTCCATCTCAAAGTGGTAGCACTAACTTCAGCTGCTATTGATCCTCCTACGCCAAACATGTAGGTGTCTGCCTTAATCTTTGGCCAGTGACTAGGCCAGTTGGCACCTTTAATGATTGTACGATCTGTACCAGTGTCTACCAATCCTTCTAATAGTATGCCATTTATATAGATAATGAGCATAGGTCGGTCAGCTGTCACAGCTGCCGTCTAGTATATTCCTGGATTTTGTTGTTTAGAGTCAGAATCTAGGCCACTATCACTAGATTGCTTATTAGGATTCTGTATGAGTAAACCTGATGCTACTATTTCTCCTGGGTGATCAGTCACACATTGTCTGCCTGTATTGGTGACTGGGATATTATCTACACATTCCCCAGTTTCCCACATCAGTGTGTGGATGGACACTGTTTTGTACATACTCTCAGGAGGTAAAATGGTCAAGCTTACTGTGCCTGGAGGCAAGGGATCCATAGGCTGGAGAGGAACAGATTTCACCTCTCCAGGGGGTATCTCAGTTGTCCCAGCTGCAAACAACTCTATTCTCCCCAATTGTAATCCTTTTCTCCCATCAGGTTGCTTCCTGGCTTGTTGATTGTGTAATCCCCTTCTCCCATCATATGGCTTCCTGGATGATTGATCATGTCTGGGTATTGGATTTCTAGGTACTCTCTGGGTGTAGCGTCTGTTGCCATCATGCCCCAAGTGTTTTTTGCCTGGGGCCCTGGAGCTGGGCCCCTTATCCCATTTTCCTGAATCAATCTACATTCTGAGCCCCATTGGAAGCCTCTGTTGCATTTTGAACATGGGGTTTGGGGTTTTGTTCTCTCACCCTGTTTTCTCATTCTGTCTCTGTGCCAACATTGAGCTTTCAGATGCCCGACTTTACCACATTGAAAGTATTGACAAGTCTCTCTCGAAGTCCCTTGCCAGAAGGGACCCTGTCTTCCCATGTTTGGATTTTGGGAAGTCTGCATCATAGCCTGGCTATAAAAGGCATTTGTGCCCACTGTGGCACAGCATCTTATGATCTCCTCTAAAGGAGCATCCTTGTGCAGTTCTTCTACAAACCTCATTAGCATTTTCTTTAGCAAGTTGCCTTATCATAATGTCTGTTACTGCATTTTCACCATTAGTTCGCACAACAGCAGTCTGCAGATGTCCCACAAAATCAGCAAAGAGTTCATTTGGCCCTTGTGTTATTTTTGTGAAGGCTTCACTCTTGTCCTTTGGGCAGTGAAGTCCATGCTTTGATAGCAGCAGCAGCAATTTGCCCATAAGCTGCTAAGGGGTAATTAATCTTTACTGAAATTTCTTCATAAGAACCTACACCTGTTAGTTGGTCATAGGTGATTGGAGGATTAACTCCACTATGACTATTTTGTTGGACTTGTATCCTACAGAGCTCACTATATTCAGAAAGCCATAATAAGTTTTGTCCAGGGTCTAAGCATGTCCTTGCTATAGATTTCCAATCACTAGGGCTTAAGACTTCATAAATCAAATTCTATAATAACATCTTAGCATAAGCTGATGTAGCCTGGGGGAGAATCTTTTCCCAATATCTGCCTCATTTCATCTAGAAAATGAAAGTTACTAGTTTAGCTCTTAACAAAGTAAGTTCCCCTGTTTGTCTATTTAAATACTCACCCTATTTCCTGGTCACCGGAGACTTCTTCAGTAAAGTTAGGATCCTTGGCCCCCATGCTTGGGTGCCAAATGTGACAACCGCGCTAGCTCCCAGGACACCCCAGAATCAGCTGGAGTTAGGATAAGCAAAAGTCCTTAGTCTTTATTCTTGGTCTTTAGACACAGAATTGAACGGGATGGAAGCAGAATCTCCACAACCGCCTTCTCCCTCGTCTACTGCCAAAGAGTGACCCTGGCTAGTCTTACTCTACCCCCTAGTCCCTCCTACAATTCTCTATATATACCAATCATTGAGCCAATACAGATAGTGGGAAGGGCCATTCCCCAAGCACATGCCCATAGAGTATTGTCCAATCAGTAATTAGCCCTAAGTGGTTGAATCAACCTTAGTGCAACAACTCAAGAGTTTCAGCCCTCTACAGTCTTGGATCATTGTATTGCTGAGAATAACTAAGTCAGTCACAGTTCTTCATTGAACAATATTGCTAGTACTATGAAAAGCATTCTCCTGGTTCTGTTCACTTCACTAGTCATCAGTTCATGGAAGTCTTTCCAGGTTTTTATGAAATAATTTTGCTTGTCATTTATTATAGTATAACAATATCCCATTACAATCATATACCACAGCTTGTTTAACCAATCCTAATTAAGGAGCACCCTTAAATTTCCTAATTCTTAGCCACCATGTGCATATACACATATATACACACTTATATACACACACACATATAAGCATATATATGCATGAATATTTGTACAAATAGGTCCCTGTCTTTTTTTTTGGGGGGGGTGGTCTCTGGGATATAGACCTAGCAATGGCATTACTGAATCAAAGTGTATGTATTGTTTGATAGCTCTTTGGGCATAGATCCAAATTGTTGTATAAAATGATGAGATCGGTTCACAACTCTGACAACAGTGTTTTCAGTAGTGTCCCAGTTTTCCCATATCCCCTCTAACATCCAATATTTTCCTTTCCTTTTTTTTTTGGTCATATTAGCCATATTAGCTATGGTACCTCAGAGTTGTTTTAATTTGCATTTTTCTTATCAATATCAACTTTGATCATATTTTCATATGACTAACGATAAGTTTGATTTTTTTCCTGATAACTGCCTGTTCATATCCTTTAACCATTTATCAATTGGGGAATAGCTTGTATTTTTTAATTAATTGATTTTTATTATTATTATAGCTTTTTATTGTCAAAAATATGCATGGGTAATTTTTCAACATTGACCTTTGCAAAAACTCCTGTTCCAATTTTTCCCCTCCTTCCCTCCATCCCCTTCCCTAGATGGCAGGTAGTCCCATACATGTTAAATATGTTAAAGTATATGTTAAATACAAAATATGAATACATATTTATATAGTTATCTTGTTGTACAAGAAAAATTGGATTTAGAAAGAAGGTAAAAATAACCAGGAATAAAAACAAAATTCAAGCAAACAATAACAGAAAGACTATAAATGCTATGTTGTAGTCCACACTCATTTCCCAGTATTCTTTTGCTGGCTATCGCTGGTTCTGGCCATTACTGATCAATTGGAACCGATTAGGATCCTCTCATTGTTGAAGATAGCCACTTCCGTCAGAATTGATCCTCATAAAGTATTGTTGTTGAAGTATATAATGATCTCTTGGTTCTACTCACTTCACTTAGCATCAGTTCATGTAAGTCTCTCCAAGGAATGGCTTATATTTTTGTAAATTTGACCTAATTCTCTGTGTATTTTAGAAATGAAACATTTATCAGAGATGCAAATTTTTTCCCTCAATTTTGTCCTTATAATTTTGATTGCATTGGTTTTGTTTGTGCAAAAGCTTTTTAATTTTATATAGTCAAGTCTATTTTATATTTCATTCTCTGTATCTTTTTTATTCATAAAATTTTTCCTTATCCATAAATGTGAGAGATAAACTATTCCATGTTCTCTTAATCATATAATCATTTTGACATTTTCTTGGTATTGTGGTATGAGATGTTGATCTAAGCCTAGTTTTTGTCATACTGTTTTCCAGTTTTCCCAGAAAGTTTTTGTCAAATAATAGTGTTTGTTTCAAAAGCTTTAATCTTTGTGTTTATCATTCACAAGATTTCTGTGGTCATTTACTGTAGTGTCCTGACTAGCTCTCTGAAGGATCTTGGGACCAGCCTTGGTCTTAAAGTAGTAGATGAAGGAGTCAGGAGAACCACCAGGATGATTATAGGTGAAAATCTGTGTTATTTTCAGTCCTCTCAGCTCTTAAGTACCTCAATATGATTACATCATTACATCACACTAAGTATGTGTGAACTAGAGAACCATTATCTCATCGAGCACATTGGGTAAGTACTAACTATAAACACCTTGTAACTATCCCTTACTTCAAGTAGAACACAAATGGTCATGTTCTCCCTGATTTAAACTTTTCTCAGCATTAAAGGACTGGAGGGACTTCTGTCCAAGATGGCGGAAAGGACACACACATCCATCTAAGCTCCTTCTTGCTCTCAGAATACTTTATTTCATGACAAGGCCTCGGAATTAGTGCTTAAGTGAAAAAACCCACAAATAATTACCAACTCAAAATTCACCAGAAAAGGTCTGTTTTTGCTTGCCAGTAGGGATGGTTAGATCAGGTGCAGACTGCAGGTAAGCAGTGAGAGCACAGAAAGCAGCTCACACTGAGCAGACCTGAAAGGGGTGGGGTGTGATTTCAGCCAGCAGAAAATCTGTGGGGAGAACTTTACCACAGTGTGGCTACTTTGCCTTGGTAGCAAGATCAGCAGAGAAGTTATAAACACAGGGGGTAAAGACTATAACCCAAAAGGCTAGGGTCTCTCGGGACCTGGCCACACCCACCCAAAGTATCTCAGCACATTCTCAGAATCTCAGAGATGAAAGGAATTAGAGTAGGTAATGAGGAAACCACAAATTATCACCCTTTGCAAATGATATGATGGTATACTTAGAGAACCCCAGAGATTCTACTAAAAACCACTAAAAATAATCCACACCTTTAGCAAAATTGTAGTTTACAAAATACATCCCCATAAATCCTCAGCATTTTTATACATCACCAACAAAATCCAATAGCAATAGATACAAAGAGAAATACCATTCAAAATAATTGTCAATAGCATAAAATATTTAGGAATCTATCTATCAAAGGAAAGTCAGGAACTATATGAACAAAATTACAAAATGCTTCCCACACAAATAGTCAGATTTAAATAATTAGAAAAATATTAAGTGCTCTTGTTTAGGCCGAGTGAATATAATAAAGATGAAAATACTCCCTAAACTAATCTATTTATTTAGATTTATTTATTATATTATATTATATATTAGCACTATTTATTTAGTGCTATAGCAATCAGATTCCCAAGAAACTATTTTAATGACCTAGAAAAAATAACAACAAAATTCATATGGAAGAACAAAAGATCAAGAATTTTAAAGGAATTAATGAAAAAAAAATCAAATGAAGGCAGTCTAGCTGTGCCTGATCTAAACTATATTATAAAGCAGCAGTCACCAAAACCATTTGGTATTGGCTAAGAAATAGATTAGTTGATCAGTGGAATAGGTTAAGTTCACAAGACAAAATAGTCAATAACTATAGCAATCTAGTATTTGACAAATCCAAAGATCCCAACTTTTGGGATAAGAATTCACTATTTGACAAAAATTGCTGGGAAAATTGGAAATTAGTATGGCAGAAACTAGGCATTGACCCACACTTAACTCTGTACACCAAGATAAGATCAAAATGAGTCCATGATTTAGGCATAAAGAACAATATTATAAATAAATTAGAGGAACATAGGCTAGTTTACCTCTCAGACTTGTGGAGCAGGAAGGAATTTGTGAATAAAGAAGAACTAGAGATCATTATTGATCACAAAATAGAAAATTTTGATTATATCAAATTAAAAAGTATACAAATAAAACTAATGCAAACAAGATTAAAAGGGAAGCAATAAACTGGGAAAACATTTTTACAGTTAAAGGTTTTGATAAAGTCCTTATTTCCAAAATATATAGAGAATTGACTATAATTTATAAGAAATCAAGCCATTCTCCAATTGATAAATGGTCAAAGGATATGAATAGACAATTTTCAGATGATGAAATTGAAACTATTTCTACTCATATGAAAAGGTGTTCCAAATCACTATTGATCAGAGAAACGCAAATTAAGACAACTCTGAGATATCATTATACACCTCTAAGATTGGCTAGAATGTCAGGAAAAGATAATGCAGAATGTTGGAAGGGATGTGGGAAAACAGTGACACTAATATATTATTGGTGGAATACATCCAGCCATTCTGGAGAGCAATTTGAAACTATGCTCAAAAAGTTATCAAACTGTGCATACCCTTCGATCCAGCAGTGCTACTACTGGACTTATACCCCAAAGAGATACTAAAGAAAGGAAAGGGACCTGTATGTGCCAAAATGTTTGTGGCAGCCCTGTTTATAGTGGCTAGAAACTGGAAAATGAATGGATGCCCATCAACTGGAGAATGGTTGGGTAAATTGTGGTATATGAATGCTATGGAATATTATTATTCTGTAAGAAATGACCAGCAGGATGAATACAGAGAGGATTGGAAAGACTTACAAATTGGAAAGACTTACATGCTGAGTGAAATGAGCAGAACCAAGAGATCATTATACACTTCAACAATACTGTATGAGGATGTATTCTGATGGAAGTGGATATCTTCGACAAAGAGAAGATCTAATTCAGTTCCAATTGATCAATGATGGGCAGAATCAGTTATACCCAGAGAAAGAACACTGGGAAATGAATGTGGACTACTTGCACTTTTGTTTTTCTTCCCAGGTTATTTTTACCCTCTGAATCCAATTCTTCTTGTGCAACAAGAGAACTGTATGATTCTGCACACATATATTATATCTAGGATATACTATAACATATTTAACATGTTTAAGACTGCCTGCCATCTAGGGGAGGGGGTGGAGGGAGGGAAGGGAAAAGTCAGAACAGAAGTGAGTGTAAGGGATAATGTTGTAAAAAAAAATTACCATGCATATGTACTGTCAATAAAAAGTTATAATTAAAAAAATATTAAAGGACTAATGAATAGGTAACAGAGGTAAAAAGCTCTAAAAATTCACTGTCTGTCCAGATAGCCTAGACAGTTCTCACTTTGTGCAGATATTCACTTGATGTCATCAAATCATGGTTAAAGGAATCACCATATTAATTAAGAGGAACAACAGATGAAGTCACAACACTATCAAATACAGCATCATGTACCACAATATCACAGGACTTTCAGTCACAGGATAAAAAGGAATATCAATTCTGCTTCGAACAACAAAATTAGGTTAATAGTATATTGTTTCTTCAGGAAAGGTGAGAACACCAAAGGGAAATGGGGAGCCACACCAGATATTGTTAGCAGGTTTCCTCTGGACTGAAGGATCTTTTACCTTACCCAGAATTCCTCCACTATCTGTGGCCCTCTACAATTACAATCAGGCACAATCAGAGCTGTGCCTGAGCTCTTCTGCTGATTCTCCACTTGATTAGTACTAAATTGTTTTGATAATTACTACTTTAAAATACAGTGTGAGATCTGGTATGGCTAGACTAACTTTTTTCACTTTTTTTTTCATTGATTCCCTTGATATACTTGAACTTTTGTTTTTCCAGATTAATTTCATAATTTTTTTTCCTACTTCTATAAAACAATTTTAGTAGTTTGATTGGTATGACATTGAGTAGATTAATTTAAGTAGAATTGTCATTTTTATTATATTGGTTCAGCCTATCCATGAGCAATTAATATTTTTACAATTATTTAGAGCAGATTTAATTTTTTTTAAAAAAAATCAGTTCTATAATGTTTTCCATTTACTTATTTCTTCCATAATTTTGTTTTCTTTTGTCCTTATTTTAGTTGTTTTATTTGTCAGCTTTCTAACTTAAAAAAATATCCAGTTCACTAATTCTCTCCTTTAATGCACACACACACACACACACATGTACATGTACACATAAAGAGGATTATCTTTTTTCCCTCTGGACATTGCTTAGTTGTATCCTAGAAATTTTGGTATAGTTTCTCATAATTATAATTATTTCACATAATTTTGTGATTCATTTTATAACCTTATTGTTTAGATTTTTTCATTAAACTTTCATTTTAGTCTGGGTTCTTTTTATTAGGGATATTTTTATTATCTCATAGTTTGTAAAAGGTATATTCATTATTTTCATTCATTTGTTTCTTCCTTTCTTTTTACTTCATTTTTCCTTTTTCCTTTTCTCCATGCCAGATTTCATTAAATTAAAAATCTTTCCCAATCTAATGACTTTTTCTCAATCCTCATTCTTTTTTTACTTATTAGTCTTTGAAAGTGTTACTCACTCCACCTTGATATTTTCTTTCCTCTAGTTTTTTAAGACATCACTTGTTCCTGTTTTTCCTCCCACTTATCTGAATATTCCTTCTTTTTCTTCTTTGCTGGATCTTCCTTCAGCTCATTCCCTCTAACCCTAGGTATATCTCAGGGTTCTGTTCTGGACTCTCTTCTTTTTCCCTTCTATGCAGCTTCAATTGCTGATCTCATCAGGTCTCATGGATTTAATTATCTTCTCTATACTGATGACTCTTACATTTATCATTCCTTCCCCAGTCTGTCTGCTAACCTCCAGTCTTATGTCTACAACTGCCTTTTAGACATCCCAAACTGGATGTCTCATAAACATTAAACTCAGCATGTCTAAAGCAGAATGTATTAATTTTCTCTCACCTGGCCTATTAGTGCACAGGACAATAGGGATGTTCAGGAAGACTAGCACTTCTAGTGTGAGGACCCTTTTCAAGGCTGTTCATCAATCTTTGGTATTCCCTTGAACTTATCTGTTGCACCAAGAAGCTGTAGAATGCACAGCAACCACACTGTAGTAACCTGTCTTGGGAGACAGATTAAACCAGGTTGAAAGTAACCAACAAGTATTGAAACTCTCAATGAGTTAGGGGGATATCTACCCAAAGCACATGAAGACTTTCCTTAGTAGAATGGATGGATGACAACAATTTGTTCAAACATCCATGAAGGTGGCTGAAGCAGAAACTGTGGGCCCTTAAAGTCTGGTCAGACATTAAAAATGCCAAAGCCATCCATTGTATCCCAGGTCATCATCAATAATCATCCTTTGATTTTACCACTGCAATTCAGTGACTCAGGAAAAGAAAGTAAAGCTGACGATTTTGTGCAATTCTGCCTCACTTAAATTCAATTCACACATGTCAAAACATCATCCATGACGTCACTCATCCTCTTTAGAAACAAAGGGCAAATTACAAAAGGGCAACACCATCGGGACACATAATAGATGCTTAATAAATGTTTATTGATTGATTTTTTCACCTGTTTTAAAGAAAGCTTTACCAAGTCTTCTTCCTTGATTCTTTTCCTTTTCAATTTAAACTTTTATTCTTTGAGTCATGGTTTATATGCTTATAAACTCATTCTTTAATTCATTTGCCTTCCATATGGAATTAAAGTTCCTCTTGAACAATCTAGTTTGAACTCTCCCTTTCAACCATTTCTTATGTTACTGCTTTGTCGATCCCATTCCCTTATTCCTTTTCCACATTACTATGATGTTTCACTCTTAGAAATATCAATGAATAAAAATCAATTATGATATAAACACTTGCCTCAGGTTAGACATTATCAATGTCTTAAAATATGTCATTTAATGCTACTTCTTGACTCCTTGTAGTCATTCTCTTCATTGGGTATATTTTTTCTTTGAATTCATATACTCTCATCATTCTAGATACTGGTTTTCTTTAGAAGCTACTGTTTTCATTCCCTTGATGTATGATATAGTTTATGAAGTCTCAATATTCTCTCATAAAATATGGTTTCTCTAATTACCAACTGACATCCACAGTTAACAATATGTATTTTTCCTGTATGAGAAAGCTTTTTAGTGGGAATCTTTTCCTTCCATTGCATTAAGATCTTTGCCTTTAATTCTGTGTTTTTATCCATTTCTTCTTTCTACTTGTCCCATTCTCTTGAATAATTCATGAATGATATGAGATATGATGACAGCTAGAAAAAGAAACATAAAGATTGGCTTACCTCATTTTCCAATTTAGAGCAGTTCTACTTAGGACAAGCAAACTGATTAATTCCCCTAGGGAGGGTATCTCTATATGGTCTTCCATCTTTCCAGAGAAATGGCTCTCCTTTGATACCAAGCTTATAAAAAGAAAAATATAGCACACAGTATATATCAAAATAACGTTTTCTCTGACCACATGGTAGGGACATCTCAGAGATACAGAAGAGGATGAAATAGTTCTTGTGTTTTCATTCAAGAAACATCTTGGTGGATAGAGTGATGGACATAGAATTCAGAAGACTTTTTGATGATGAATCCCTTCTGGAATACTTGCAAGTCATTAAATCTCTCCTAGATTTATTTTTTTTCACTTGTAAAATGGAGATAATAATAGCACCTACTTTATAGGATTGTTGTGAAGTTCACATGAACTCATGCCTACGAAGCATTTGAAAGCCTTATGCTGTTACATAAATGTTAAATAATACTACCACTACCCCTGCCTAATCCATAATAATCACTGTGCCAGTAGCACAAAAACATAAACAAAAGTTTCTTCTCCTAAGGAGTGCTTTAGAAGGATAGATTGTAATCTGTCTTTGTGTCATAAGTTGTTGAAAACAAAATAAAACAAACAGAAAAATATTGCCTCCCAATTCTGGAATTTTAGCAGTGATCAAACTGACCACTGGGAATTTCAGAAGAATATTATTTGGAACTTTTTGAAAGAACTTGTGCTCCACTAGCAATGCCATCAGAAATACTCTAGTTATTAGACATGAACTTCAGGGGATCCTAGTCAACTGATTTTTAAGTGCCAGATGGCACTTAATAATTCTTTGTGGTCATAATGAAAGAATATCAATGTTGGCTCAAGTTACTGAGAAAGCTGAATACTTAATTTCAGTCAACTAAATTATCTATATTAATTTCAGTCAACTAAATTATCTATATTAATAGAAAGGGCTATTGTTTTGGATAATATAAAATAGTGATGGGCTATTCCCTTCCTCCTTCACAGTGGACACTTGTCCTTCACTCTATTCTCTTTCTTGGAGACTTTTTATTGGCATTTTATCTTTGCAATGACTTATTTGGCACTTTTGCTGCTTTCAGTATTATTCTGATTGGTAGAATAAAAAAAATCAACAACTCAGTCAATAAACACAGTCAATAATTGTCAATAAATAGTTGTTTATGCTGTGGTAGACACTGTGCTAAGCACCAAGGTCTTGAAGAAAGACAAAAGACATTTCTGTTTCCATATCTAATGTGGAAGAGAAAATATGCCAACAACTATAAAGAGACAAACAATATTCAGGATATATGGGAAATACTCAACAGAAAGAAGGCAATATGATGAAAGGAAAAGATAAAAATCTTTCTGTAAAAGATGGGATTTTAACTGAGATTTGAAGAAAGTTAAGAGAGCTAATAGGCAAAGATAAGGAGGAACATTCTAGTGTTTTCAGTTGTTGGTGTGTGTGTGTGTGTGTGTGGAAAAGTCTACAGGATATCTTTTATTTTACTCTATAAAATGTGTATATGGTATAAATGATACAGGGGGGTCCATAGATAGGCACAAACACACAGAAGATACTTACATAGCTCATCAAGTTCTGCAAGAAGAGATTTGAACATGGAGTTGCTTCAAAGTAATACTTGGATATCTTGATTCCTTTTTCTATTTGTGGAGTCCCCACCAAGACTAAAATAAACCAATGGTTAACTTCTCCCAGAAGGCAAATATACTCTAGGGATTGTTGGGATAAGAAACTCTGAATAACTATCTGAATAACTCCCTGGCTTAATTCTCCAAGTAGAAGGCATTTTAGCTGTTAGATGTGGATGATTCCTTTCATTTACCACACAGCAAACTGTACCAGAAATCTTCCTTCTTTCAAGAATTGAATTTTTCTTAGTCCTTTTCTTTCCTTTGCTCCCTCTTCCTCCTTTTTTCTCTCTCCCTCTCCCTCTCTCTTTTTCTTCTTCTTCCTTCTTCTTCCTTCTTCTTCCTTCTTCCCTTTCTCCTTCCTTCCTCTTCCTCTTCCTTTTCCTCCTCCTCCTTTTCTCCTCCTCTTCATCCTCCTCCTCCTCCTCTTCTTCTCTCTCTCTGTGTCTCTTTCACTGCCTCTGTCTCTCTGTGTCATGCTTTCTCCCCTCTCTCCCCCCTTTCTCCCTCTTTCTTCTCTCTCCTTCTCTCCCCCGCCCTTTTCTCTTTCTTTCCCTGTCTCTCTCCCCATCATCATCTCTGTTTCTCTGAGTTTGTGTCTTTCTATCTTTCTGAATCTGATAGTCTCCATTGGCAGTTTGATGAAACATCTGAGTCTCTTCCCACAATGATGTTTTTAAGAGTATAAAGGAAAATATGTATTTGTTGTTGTTGTTGAATTGCTTCAGTCCTGTTCTATTCCTCACGACCCCATTTGGGGTTTTCTTGGCTAAGATTCTGAAATGGTTTGCCATTTTCTTCTTCAACTTATTTCATAGACAAGGAAACTGAGGCAAACAAGTTAAGCAATTTGTTCAGGTTCACATAGCTGCCAAGTATCTGAAGTCAGTTTTGAATTCACTAAGATGAGTCTTACAACTTCAGGGCCAGTGCTCTATCTACTGTATTACCTAGCTGCTCCCCACAATTCCTATAAAGGATACCAAATATATTGAAATACAGTTACAACCACCATCACCACCACCACCACAACAATAATACTTGATAGACCCCACTGGATATGAAATAAAAGAACCTCAGTTCCAATCTCAGCTCTGCTATCACCAAACTAACTCACTGAAGCATCACTAAGATTGAACAAATCATTATAATTTCTTGGGGCCTTGTTTACTTTGTAAATGAGATGGGACTTTAGAATTTTTGTGATATAGTCAAGTTCTAAAATTATAACCTATGCTCACTTCCATGCCAGCCTCTGTTATTTCCCATCTAATTTCCCCAAAATATTGTTTTTTTTTTTTTCCCCTTGGATGGCTTAGGTATGACCTTGCAGAGAAGTGGATGGGTAAGAATATATTGTTCTCCTATAGTTTTAGCATAATATAATCAAAGGGAGCTTTCCTCTTCATATTGGGTATAGTACTAACTAGCACTTTTTGAAAGCTGATAAATGATGAATGTAATCTTTTTTTTCCTTAAAGGGAAATCTATGAATTTGCAAAATATAACAGGAGCAATTATAAGGAACTGTTTGATATGCTCATTGATGAACTGAAGATTTTAGAAGTCAGAATGAGCCAGGAAAGAAAAGCATTAGATAATTCCCTAATGTCAAGAAAAGAAATTCTGCAGACGAAAACTGTAAGTCCAATTTAAAATGCACATTATTTTATTTTTCAGGAATTAGAGGAGCATCTTTATAACTAACTTATTGACTAACCCAGGGCACTTATTCTGAAACTGACTTTTTTTCAAATTTTCATTTCTCAGAAATTGTTTAGCAAATCTTTATATCAGCCACTCTTCTTTTTCACTAGTTTGTGCCTTGGTCTCTTCTTCCTATATATCAATATATTACAGGAGATGCTCATACCTTCCTATGTTGTCAGTATTGCTTAATTGCTTTTCTTAATTATAATGGAGAGATCCACATGGAGGTGTTGTTGGGAATTTTCTAGAAAGTTTTAAAAATTCATCAATTGTTTTTAAAATAAATACCAAATAAACTATTGTAGTTATCTAGCACTATCTCAAAATTTTCTCTTGATGGTGAAAATTTGTAAACATACATTTTATTGTTTTTAATGAACACATCATTCTTTGGTGAATTCTCTCTGCTAAAGGACAAGCACAGACGTGATGTTATAATTAGCTTTTTCAAAGCAGCTATTCTTTCAGTTGAACTCAGGCAATGTGTTTCATTTTGTATTGATCGTTGTTGACTAAAGAATAACTCCTATCCTTGAGAAGTTGCAGTCTATTAAGGAATTATTATGCTAGGAGGTTTTTTTATAAAGTAAGAAGGAAATAATAAATGAACTTGTGATTTCATTTATGTAGGGTTCCATTTGGTTTTCTGGAGGTCTTGGGTGCAGCCTTCATTTCAGTAGAATAATCACAACTGCGAGAATAGCCAAGTGTTAAAGTCCAAATCCTTTATTATCTCTTTCATAATCTAGTTTCCTTGCCTAAGTCCAGGGCTAGCTTTCTTGGAGGCTTTCCAGAGTCTTGGTTTCAGTGGAGAAGCTAAGGAGGAGAGCCCTGCCACCATGTGGTGTGAGATGGGATGAATGAATCTCTCTGAGTCCGAGGCTTGTGCTTCAGCCTCCAGCCACCACAAAGGATGGAATGAATCTGTTTGTCAGTCCCCGCTGGCTGTTATATTCTCTATTATAATTACATTATCATAGGTGTGAATCTTGTGGAACTATATTAAGTACTTTACTAAACTGAACTAGAGAACTATTAATTACCATGCTAAACTTGATAACCATTGTCTTACAAATTCCACTTAATTAGAACCTTGTAAGAATCCTTCTTTTAAGTACAAGAGTTCTGGCCCATAATACATTTGTTCTGGAATTTGTTCTCAGAGGAGGAAAATCCCTTTACCAATGCTTGCTAGCAGCTTTTCTGCAGCTAAAAGAGCCTTGGAGTTGCCTAGGACATTGAAAGTTTAAATGATTTGTTCAGAGTCACCTAGCTAATCTGTGTTAAACATGGAATTCCGACCTAAACTCTGAAGTCAGCCTCTTATTCTTTGCAACACATTGTCTCTCTAAGTAAGAGATTAGGAAAGAATAAGTGGCTGAAGACTGTACATTTCCAATTTGACATGTCAAATACTTTCAGTATGTACCTGTGCTTGCACATGTCAAGTACTTTGTAAACCTCAAAGCATTATATGAATGTTAGCTATTATTTTATGATTATGACACCAATATTTATACCCTATTATTTAACTATAGTGAATAATAATGGTCCAAAATATTGAGAAACAGGTTAAATGTAACCTAGATTATTGGGAGAAAAGGAATCTGCCCAAAGGAGAGGAGTTCTTTTCTGTGTATGTGTTTTTCCATGTAGGAGCTTATTTTTATTTGTTGTTTATATGAAAATTAGAATAATAATTCTTGCCAAAAATTGTTTAAACCTACCCTTTTCTAAATTTGGATATGAACTATTCCACAATCTTCAGACTGTAGCTCAATTTTCATAAGATGATATTAAGTAAAAAATATATTTACATATAGTTTACATATTTAGTATGTATGTGTATGTAATATGTATATATATATTAAGTAAAATATGTGTACATATATCATATCTTGATATATGTATATACATTTTATATTCGTATAAATTCATAATAAGTAGTTTATTATATGTGTATGTATGTGTATATGCACATATATACATAAAATGAAATCCAATTGTGCATATACAATATATACATTGTAATAAAATATATGCAATATGTATACACACACACTTAATATCATTTATATATTCATCTATATTTGGAGCCTTTTTTAGTACTGTTAGCAGTGCATTGGACGTGGAATCAGAAATCCCTGAATTCAAATATATTCTGAGACATTTACTAGTTATTTGATCCTGGGCAAGTTACTTATCTGGTCTGACTTAGTTTCCTCACCTATAAAATGGGAATAATAATAGCACCTACCTCACAGAGCTGTTGTAAGAACCAAATGAGTATTTGTAAAATATTTAACAGAGTGTCAAATACATAGTAGGCACTTTATAAATAAATACTAATGCCCCTTCCTTCCTCCTCTTATCCAACAATTCTTTTTGGAAAACATTAGGAAAACCAAATAATATTACATCAGTATTAATATTACACAAGCGTTTATGTTTATGGTTCATAATTGAGACCATTATATACACTCAGATGTTATTACCTCATTTTACTCATCATAGGAAAAAAGATGCAGAGAAGTACAATTGGATTTACTTTTTGACGTAGAATACTTGGTGCCATCTAGTGGCCATTATAAGTAAAACTCTTTGAAGATTCACTGTTAAATATATGAATATCTACTCTGAGATGCTAGGAAATTGGGTGTAGATTTGACTAAATAAAATCCACATGTCCAAAGAAATATTGATTTTAAATCCTGATTGCCATAACACAATAACTAATTTGGATTATTGGAGTCGAAAAATTCTTTGAAATTATTTTGTTCATCCCCTTCATTTTACAAATGAGTTGAGGCCCAGAAAAGTTAAATTATTAGTGTAAAGTCACATAGGTAGAAAGTTGTAATTCTCAGATTTAATTTGTTTTGTAAACCTCAAAATTCAACAAGCCTCTCTCTCTGCACTATTTTAAATTTCATCTTTTCCTAGAGTATATTTGTGATAATAATAATGGCTATTACAATACTTTGAAGTGTGAAAAGTATGTTAGATATATTATTTAATTTTGTCCTCAAAACATCTCTGTGAGATCTCTTTTATAGATGTTATGTGATTAGAGTACTGAGCTTGGAGTTAGGAAAGTCTGAATTCAAATCCCAACTCAAATACTTACTGTGACTTTGGGCAAACCACTTTCTTCAACTGTGGGATATAAATTGTGCTTAATAATAGCTCCTACTTTCCAGGGTTATTAGGAAATAAAAATGAGATGATATACTAAAAGCACTTAGCACAGCAACTGTCACATAGTAAGCAATATCCAAGTGCTAGCTAAGAATTATAATAACTCTTACTATTGTTATTGTTGTTATTCCCCTTTTTGGATGAACAAACTGAGGTTCAGAGGGATTGCATTGTTGCAGAATTCAAATTCAGGTCTCACTATACTCTGGGTCCATAAATTTTTGAGAACTCAATAAATATCAATTCCCCAGCATTTACAAATTCTACTAGATCTAATACTAAATTAATGAGTGACCTAAAAATAGTAAATAGGAAGGAGAAGAGGAAAAATACTAATCAGCAAAAAAAAAAATTAAAAGTTGTTTTACTTCATAAGGGAAAATAGGGAGGGAATGAACATTTATGTAGCATTTATCATGTGCAAGGCATTATATACTAAATGCCCTTTTAATATCTCTCAATTTGTTCCTCACAACAACCCTGGCAAATAAATGCTATTATTATTCCCATTTAACAGTTAAAAACTGAGGCAAATATAGGTTAGCTGCTTTGCCCAAATTAGTTAATGTCTGAGGCTGAATTTGAACTCAGGTCATCCTGATTCCAAACCCAACATGACCAAACCACTAAGCTGTCCTATAAATCTATATAAATAAAAGAGTGATAATATTTACATAGCCAACTTTACACAATTTTTCTAAGAAAAGTGTTTGTAGATTTTGAAGATCTATGTTATGTTGTTTGTCTAGAAAGTATGCTCCATGAGCAATCTTGAACTATGCTCAAAGGGCAATCAAACTGTGCATACCCTTTGATCCAGCAGTGTTACTTCTGGACTTATAGCCCAGAGATCTTAAAGAAGGGAAAGGGACCCACATGTGCAGAAATGTTTGTGGCAGCCCTGTTTATAGTGGCCAGAAACTGGAAACTGAATGGATGCCCATCAACTGGAAAATGGTTGGGTAAATTGTGGTATATGGATGTTATGGAATATTATTGTTCTGTAAGAAATGACCAGCAGGATGATTTCAGAGAGGTCTGGAGAGACTTACATGAACTGATGCTAAGTGAAATGAGCAGGACCAGGAGATCATTATATACAGCAACAACAATACTGTATGAGGATGTATTCTGATGAACATGGCTCTTTTTCAACAATGAGACAATTCAGACCAGTTCCAGTTGTTCAGTGATGAAGAGAGCCATTTACACCCAGAGAGAGAACCATGGGAACTGAGTGTGGACCACAGCATAGCATTCTCACTCTTTCTGTTGTTAGTTGCTTGTATTTTGTTTTCTTTCCCAGTTTTTTTTCTTCTTGATCTGATTTTTCTTGTGCAGCAAGATAGCTCTATAAATATGTATACATATATTGGATTTAACATATATTTTAAGATAGTCAACATATATTGGACTATCTACCATCTAGAGGAGGGCATGGGGAGAAGGAGAGGATAATTTGGAACAGAAGGCTTTTCAAGGGTCAATGCTGAAAAAGCTTTAATTAAGAAAGAAAGAAAGAATGCTCCATGAGGACAGAATCTTATATGATCTAAACTTTGTTATCTTCCCCCCAAATTGGCACAGTGACTGCACACTAGGATAGGGACTGTGCCTATAAGTTCATTGGTATGGGGAATTCCCAAATGAGAAAACACCCTCCAACAATTTGGGCAAATCCTTTCTGTGAAACTTATACTATTTTTTCTATAGCAATGAGAAGGATGAAGTCATTCAAAATAATATTGCCAACATTAGTCAAAATCACAACTTGAACCTTGGCCATTTTTTTACTCTGAAGCTACCACTACTACAAATTATCTTTATTCCTATATATAATATTTATTTAAATCCACTGTTGAGTGAATACCTACATGCATGCATGTGTGCATGATTGAGCACATGAAAGTACCTGCTTTGGTGTCTAGCATTTCTGTTCATATCCTAATAACTCACTTCAATGTTTTTTAAACATAGTGGGTTAAGGAGTACTCTCTCAGGTCCCTGTTCATGTTTGTAGTTGAAAAAATTCCTGCTTCATTTGGATTTCTTTGTACACTGATTACACATTTCACCTCCTATTTCCTGGCTCAGGAACAGTTAACACTGGTACTTATCAGTTACAGCAGCTGCTATGGATCTCTTATTCTTGGGAATTGCCGTGGTTGTTTTCAGAAATTAGCCTTCCTGTTTCTTATTACAAGCCAAAATACTTGATCTGTCCATTGCTATGCTGTGCTTCATTGTTTAAAGTTATATTTCACAATGATCCTGTGCAAAGGTTGTCCATTTTGGCAGTTGCTTAGACATACCAGTTTTGTCTCTGTATCTCATGAGACCCACTCTTTTTTTTTTTTTTTTTTTTTTTTAATTTAATAGCCTTTTATTTACAGGATATATGCATGGGTAACTTTACAGCATTAACAATTGCCAAACCTCTTGTTCCAATTTTTTACCTCTTACCCCCCCACCCCCTCCCCTAGATGGCAGGATGATCAGTAGATATTAAATATATTACAATATAAATTAGATACACAATAAGTATACATGACCAAAACATTATTTTGCTGTACAAAAAGAATCAGACTCTGAAATATTGTACAATTAGCTTGTGAAGGAAATCAAAAATGCAGGTGGGCATAAATATAGGGATTGGGAATTCAATGTAATGGTTTTTAGTCATCTCCCAGAGTTCTTTTTCTGGGCATAGCTGGTTCAGTTCATTACTGCTCCATTGGAAATGATTTGGTTGATCTCGTTGCTGAGAATGGCCTGGTCCATCAGAACTGGTCATCATATAGTATTGTTGTTGAAGTATATAATGATCTCCTGGTCATTTCTCATGTGACCCACTCTTAAAACTGAGTCATGACATGTATGATTTTCAAACTGATGGACCTCATTATTAGAGACCCTTCTCTCTAGCAATTTGGTTAAATATATTCTTAGATATTATCATTAACCTAGCAAAGAAGCTTTATATGATGCCTGATTGTGGTCCATTGTCATCTTGGTTCCATTCAAATTAATTCATCTTAACAATCGTTATGTGCCTATGTATGCAAGACATTTAAGTATGATTGAAATTTTTGTTCTCAAAAAGTATACATAATGCTATGTAGGCAGAAAATATATACATATGTAAAAGCAAGATTTTGTTGAGAAGGAATAGGGCATAAAAAGCTAAAGGAGAATAGGAAAGACTTCTTTATGAAATGGTGTATGAATTGAGAGGAAGCCAAAGATTCTGAAGCAAAAGTGGAAGAATTACACTCCGGATATGTGGGATTCAGAAGCTCTTAAAGGCAGGGAGATGATAGGCTGATAGGATCATAAATGTAGAGCCAGGAAGAACCTCCATGGTTAGCTGGTACAACCCCTTCATTTTATGGGTGAGGAAAAGGAAGCATAGAGAGACTGAGTGACTTCCCCCCAAGTAGGCAGTGAATAGATTGCCAAGTTTTGGAAGCAGAAAGTCAGCCAGTTTTGTTTTTTTTTTTTCCTGGAATGTGGTTGTGGGATGACTGAAAAGGTAAACTGGGACCAGATTGAGAAGTGTGGTAAAATGCTAAACAGAAAAGTAAGAATTTTTTTTTTTTTTTATTAGAAGCAATAAAGAGCTACTGAGGATTTTTCAGATGGTTGTTCATCCTTCATCCAAGAGGACCAATGACTGGAGGGTGATATTTAATTTGTGCATGAATTGGATTTAAGTGAGGCAGAGCTGTGCAAAGTCCTCAGCCTACCTCTTTCTTTCACTCATACAAGTCCAGTGGCAAGACATAAGTCAAGACTTCTGGCAATAATTTAAGATGTAGTGGGTAACTTGGATCTTTCCAAATTAAATGGTCAAATATGACCCTGGGCAAGTTGTGTGAGCTTGGACAAGTCACTTAACCTTGATTGCCTTGCCAAAAAAAAAAAAAAAAAAAAGATTAAATGGCCATGGGGATGTCACCTTTGCCTTTCTGAATCTGAATCTGAAAAGATTCTTTTGTATACTATAATTGCTTCCTTTTACTTCTGTGAAATACCCTCCATCACTCCATCCCACATCTAGTATGCACCTATTAAACATAGCTGGATTCAGTGATGCATAGCGGCTTGCTTGCTTGCTATCCTGTGGGGATTGCTGTATCAGTTTGAGAAAGTCTATAAGGGACTTATTTTCCTTCACAATGAGAAAATTATTACACGATTACATTAATAACTAATTATAAATTTGTGATTCATATTTTTCCTTCTATTTTCTGAAAAGGCCTCAAAAAATTGCTGCTAAACCTCAAGATAAGAGACTATAAACAAAATCCAATCTGGAACAGCCCTTAGTTGGAGAAAAGGAACCCATGTCCTTGGTTTGCTCCATTAGAGTTTAGAATGAGTTTCAGCTTGTGTAGTAGAAAACCAACTAAAGAATTCTGGTTAGAGATGGCTTCCCCTGCCTACATTGTTGGAGGCCAGCTTCTCAGCTGGAAGAACTGAAGACTTTTAGCTCACTTCCTCATTAAATATTCATCAGCCAAGGTCATTTTTCCCTTCTCAGGGGAATTTCCTTATAGAAGGTTTTTAAGTATCTAAGAGCCTTGAAGTCTTTAGTTTCTCTCTCTGTCTCTTGCTCTCTGTTTTCTCTGTGTGTGTGTGTGTCTCTCTCTCTGTCTCTGTCTCTGTCTCTGTCTCTCTCTCTCTCTCATTCTCCCCCCTTCTCCCTCCGTCCTCCCTGTCCTCCCTACCCCCTCTCTGTGTCTGTCTCTGTCTCTCTTTGTCTCTGTCTCTCTGTGTATGTCTCCTGTCTCTGTCTCTTCTGTCTTTGTCTCTGTCTCTCTCTGTATGTCTCTATCTCTGTCTGTCTCTCTCTGCCTCTATCTGTGTGTGTGTGTGTCTCTGCCTCTGTATTGCTTTTTGTCTTTGTCTCTTTCTTTCTCTGTCTCTCTCTCTGTCTCTCTGCTTCTGTTTCTATCTCTGTCTCTGTGTGTCTCTGCCTCGGTCTCTGTCTCTCTGCCTCTGTCTCTCTCTGTGTCTGTCTCTGTATCACTTTTTGTTTTTCTGTCTCTTTCTCTCTGCCTCTGACTCAGTCTCTCTATGTCATTTTCTCTCTGTCTCCATCACTTTGTCTTTGTCTCTCTCTCTGTTTCTGTCTGTCTCTTCAAATAGACACAATTTAGTTTGGGAATATGTAATAATTCTATATGCAAAATTCTTAATACTCATTTAGTGCACTGATTCTTTAGAAGACATTTGTTTGCTTTTTAAGCCTAACTTAGACTTTGGGGAGAGGGGTTTGGGATCTGTTGAGCACCTCTTAATAACCCAGAGCCACATAAAGCTCTGTACATGTTCTCAATTATAATGCATGCTTTGAAACTATGTCAGCTCTCTCCTTTGTATTAAGATAAATTTTTGAAGGACAAGATGTAAATTACTGACATCTTAGACAACCAAGCCTTGATAAAGTGCTGCTTCAGCTAGCACTGTTAACGAAGGCACGTGCAAAATGACATTACATCTTATTAAAGATTATTAGAGAAAAATGCTAAGGTATTGATGAATATAAGCAAGAGATTTAAAAAACCCAACAGATCTAAACTGTACCTGAGAAGTGTTGATTAGCATAAAGAATTATCTGCTCTCTCTCATATGGATAAAAATTTGGGGTGGAAAAGACCTTTTCTATTCTCTTGTTCATTGCCTAGCCTGAGATATGCATGATTCTTGTAATTTTTTTCAGGAATGTCGGCATATTTAACTTTCCTCAAAATGAATTTAATGCTGAATAAATTAGGGACTGTTAGTATCATAGTAAAAGTAAGTCTGGGACTGAATATTGACAAAAAAAATAAGTTGTTTAAAGTGACAAAACAGATTTTTTCCTTGTGTGTGTGTGTGTGTGTGTGTGTGTGTGTGTGTGTGTAGAGCAAGAGTAGTAAATAAATAGTTTAGCTCTTGCTTTGTCTTTAATTAGTCGATTCAGTGACTTCCAGCAATGTGCTACACTGGTATGTTTCCCATGTTACAGAAGAGAATTTTGAATCTTGTTCCTTGCTCCTGGAAAGACTGAAAAATATCATGAATTTGACTTGCATGCTATCCTGTGGGGAGTATTGGTAGTATTATCCTAACAGCCCTCCCACTGTCTGATTTATTGGCTTTGAGAGAACTTGTACACCTGACCTCCTGAGGGAGCTGCATAGCTGAAATTTGGGTGCCATGATGATAATAACAGTTTGAGAGAAAATGAAATAGGCTATAAAGAGAGAGAAAATGGAAAATATAAACTATTGTACAGTGTCATGTTCATTTACAGTACTATATAAAATAATGAAAATGTTTTTCGATAACCTTTGTTGATTTTTATAATGTGAAATACATTTTATGGAAAAAGACAATGAATGTGGAAAAAAATTAGAAAACCACTTTTAGCATTTGAATTAAATTTGTGCATTGTTTACCATAGGTTTAGATTAGATAGAGCATGATTCTGGCCTTAATTCTTCATGGGTATCATTTCAGAAAATCAAATTTTGACTAATATTGACATATGATTATGGATCTTTCAGAGTTCTCAGATACAGACAAATACTTATTTGGTACAGATCGATGATAAAATCATAGAATAAAGAGGCAGCATGTTACAATCCTGCCTTCTACACTTGAATGCCTCTGTAACACTGGGAAAATCATTTAAATCTTTCTGAGCCTCAGTTTCTTCATCTGTAAAATGAAATGGATGGACTAAATTATATCCAATGTCCTTTCTGGTTCTAAATCTATAATCTTAAAATTGTTTCTCCCTCACCCAAAAGGATGTAGTATCCCTTTTGTCAGCCATTTTTGTGCAGCAACAATTAGGGTTTCAGTAATTTTATCAGACATACTGAAACAGGTCACAAACTCTCTGTTACCCAGATGACACTTAAGACTTGCTGGGGACAAAAAACAAATCTGTTACCCTGTGGTAACATTTGGTGTTGTGTTTCTCCAAACTACATTTTAGACTTGTCCTTGGAGAATAGTTAATCATCATTCCTGCCTTCAGAGCCTTTCCAGACTCTGAAGGGCTTCAGAACTCTTATTCAGCTGGCCTTGTCTACAGGAACCCAGAGTCAGCTGCCCAATTAGGCATTAGGGAGGGACCCTTAATGGAGACATTTGTTTGTATTTGTATCTATTCCAAATCTATCTCTATCTAACATACATTATCAAATTACATGGTGATATATTTAATAGAAAAGAGGACATAGACATATTATGCTCCTGGATAGAAATAGAACAAAACAATATCTGGTATGTCTATTTTTGCTTACTACATAAAATCCAAACTTGGTTTCTAGATCAAAAATACTTTGTAGATGTCAAATAGATTGTCAGTTCTTTGAAGACCAGGCCAATATTTTCTCTACCTTTATATCCCTTATATCACCTAGCATAATATCTTGTAACTGTGGGCATTTAATGGTTGAATACTAACTATATACTCAAGAAATCTAGATCTGTAAATTAAAGGCTGATATATTTGTGTAAATATATTTGGCTTTCATCATTGACAGATAACATGGGAATAATAGGCATTCTATAATAAGTAATATACAGTGAGAAGCAATGTAGCATAGTAAACCAAGAGAAAGTTTCAGAATCAAAGAGGCATTTCTCTTGCCTCTTCAATTCAATTTTTACTTTTGAAACTTATTGACTCTTAGCAAAGTACTCAATCTCTCTGTATTGTGGGCAATACCATACCTCTCTTCTACCAAGCTGACTGTTGATCCAATTAAGTTTTCCTTGTTTCCCTTCCTAACTTTATTCAATTGGATTTTCCCAGCCAGTTACATCTCTTATCTTTTAATTCTACAAAGTCTAGTTAACAACTAGACTATCAGAAATAATTGAACTTATTATCTATTATCTAAGATTTTATACTTAGGATTCAAGGTATTTGAAGATCAAAGTTATGAGGAAGGTATTTTTATATAATCAAACTCCACCTACAGACATTCAAGTGCTTATTTTGTGCCAAACACTGTGTTTGTATGAAAGATACAAGGAAAAGTAAAAACAGCCACTGTATTCTTATTCACTATAATGTTCTCCTTGCTATAAATAAAACAGAACCCTTGTCATATTATATTTTAAACATTTGGTTAAAATTGTGAATCACAAATTGGACCAATTAAATGTTGATTATAGTAGCTATTAGCCTCCCCTGAATATTAATTTCGAATTTTCACCTTAATGAAATGAACATAAAGGAATTTACTCCTAGTTGTGGTGGTTGTTCCTAGAGTTGGTCATTAGATCATGTCATTTGCATGAGCTTGCTTTATATCAGAACCTTAAATTGAATTGTCTAGCATTCTATTTTCTTTACCACTATATCCTATAATCAGGCCTTTGGGAATTCCAAACAAAATAATCTTTTGTGGAGCACTTTTTTAAAAAAATTGTAAGTTTTTAGATTTTTATCTGGTTGAGAAATGGCTTATTTAATTCATTATGTCTTAGGTTCAGGTTGTGTTTTTTTATTTTTATTTTTTGACAATAACCTAGTTTTTACTTAACATCACATTAGCATTACCATACCACCTTAGAATCATTGAGTAGAACAATGACAGTCTAATGACAGGAAAATGATTGAGAATTAGTTTGTTTTAAAGTTCTACATGAGAATGGCTTAACAAGTTGGAGTATATGACTGTGATGGAATACTATTTTACTATAAGAAATGATGAATAGGATGGTTTTAGAAAAATCCTGGGAAGACTTATACGAACTCATGCAAAATGAAGTCAGCTGAATTAGAACATTATTTTAATCACCAGTAACAATATTGCAATGATCAACTATGAAGATTAAGCCACTTTGATCAAGACAATGGTCCAAGAAAACTCCAAAGGACCCAGGATTAAAAATACTTTCCCTCATTAGAGCAAGAAGTGATGGACTTTTGAGTACAGATTGAAAATCACTTTTTAAAGATGTTTTAATTTTCTTGCTTTTTTTGGGGGGGGGTCATTTTTTTTGTAACATGACTAATATGAAAATATGTTTTGTATGACTTGACCTATATAATTGTATCATTTTGCTTGTTTCTTCAAGGATTGTAGAAGGGGCAAGAAAAAAGGAGAAAGTCAGGAACTCAATTTTTAAAAATAGATGTTAACATATAATTGTATATTAGTATATTTTATAAATATAATAAATATATGCTTGATAATTGTTATTACTTATAATGTAATAGAGAAATATTTAATATAATAAATAAGAATATATTTTTTTAAAATAAGGTCCAACATTTACTAGAATGATTAAATTAGATTTGGCCTTATATCATCTTGTCTTACATCCCTGGTCTTACAATATCTCTTAAAGTAGTTATTTAGCTTCTGGTTGAACAGATCCAATGTTAGGAAACTCATTGCTTGCAAAGACAGTGGGCAACTCTAATTAGTTAAAAAACTTCTTCAGTCCTTAAATGGCTCCATAATCTCATTGATATAAATGTTCTTTTCAATGAATGCCCATATGTGCCTTCTCATCCTGTGGGACTCCTCTATATTATTCCATTAATCCCACTAACAGATCCACAAAGATTCATTTTGGACAGAGCAAAATATGTCTTCCTATGATTTTTGCCCAAATGCTCTTAGTTCTATCCATCAGAGACATAGAAAATGTCAATTTCCTCATTCATATGATGACTTTTTAGATTTTTAAAAACAAGTACTATTTATGTTGTATTATGTCTCCTGTCATTCTTTCATCAAACATTTATTTATTTTGTACCATGACATTAAATACCATCCTAGGACTTTCACATTTTCTCTTATCTGCATTGCTATCATGGAATGTCCCTTAATGTCTGCCTCTTCAATCTGGAGCTCCTTTTTCTGTGTTTTCTTCCCCTATTAGAATGTAAATTCCTTGAGATCAGGTACTCTCTTTTTCTTGAAAGGGTATTCTCAGAATTTAGCACAGTATAAAGTAAATATTTAATAAATTATTGTTGTCTTCCTTTGTACTGAAGAGCCAAAATATCAAATATGTGATGATTGGTCCTAATTTTCATGTGATCTTACATTACCTTGCCTTTGTAATAGCCTGGAAGACTTAACATAAATTATGATGACTTATGGGCAGCTAGGTGGCATAGTAGATAAAATAACAGGTCTGGAGTCAGAAAGACTTATCTTTCTGAGTTCAAATATGGTCTCAGACACTCATTAGCTTTGTGACCATGGACCAATCACATTATCTGCCTCAGTTTCCTCATTTAAAAAATGAGTTGTACAAGGAATTAGTTAATCACTCTAGTATTCTTGCCAAGAAATCCCCAAATGAGGTCACAAAGAGTTGAAAATGATAGACAACAGCCACAAAAAATGTAATCTGTGGTTTGCAACTTTATTGTTTTGAATTATTCGTTTTCTGCCTTACCTCCCATCCTTTATAGTTATCTAATGTTTGCTGCCTAATTCCCATTTTGATTCACTGCTACACTGCTTAATATATCTGCACTGACTTAGACTGCATGGTCTACAAAAGTTTGCACCCAGTTTCATTTCCCTGGGTCAACTCAGCCAAGGGTTTTCAGTCCTAAATGGCTTCCAGGAATCTCTGAGTGGGCAAAAACTCCAGAGTTTTAGGGTCACTATCCCTGAGGATTTTAAATTGCTGACAATTCCTGGAACTCCAGATTTGCCTTTGCTACATAGATTTCCAAAGGTATCTAAGACACTTGTGAATTTGTATGCATATATCGTGGACTGTCACTATGAGCACTGAATGTGGACTTTATAATATAAGAAGGCCAAACCAATTCATACGTTGCTTTCCTTAAGTCCACAAGATAATAGTAAACTAATTATCCATCAAGTGTTATAAGTAACATGTCCATTAGGTGGCACTGCACTCAAGCCACGAACCAAGTGGTCTCATCAGAGTCTCTCTGGCACATGAATGGCATCTTTTATCCTACCATACTTACCACTTGGTGGAGGCTTTGAACAGTTTAAAGTTTGCTGGCCAAGTTCATAATTTAGCTAGACGAAGATATGGAATGTTGCCTGCATATTATAAATAGGAAATCTGTAGCTCTAGCCTACACATTTTTCATCTGGAATTTCTTCTCAGTCAATGATTTCCTATATTCACTGACAAAGGTACTCAACCAACTGTGGCCACTTTGTTTAAGGCTCCTACAAGACATCCCTGCCCTATTGATCTCCCAAAATGTCCTCTCATACTCATAGGTTTTGAAAAGGATTACAAAAAAAAAAAAAAAAAAAAAAAGGTTTTAAATCCTAGGGATATGCCTCAGGCTTAGGAACTACACCAAAGAAAAGGAGGGGTTGCTACAAGGGAATAGAGTTATTTCACTAACCCTGGGGATTTTAAATTGCTGACAATTCCTGGAACTCCAGATTTGCCTTTGTTACATAGATTTCCACTGCCTAAATATTCCGATACCATGGATTTGAGGAGTGATGGATTTTGTTCTCAGTTTCTCATCTCCTGGTCCTGACCAGCAGTAGATGGAGTTATAGCTATAATTTATAATTCTCCCAAATTCAAAGCCAGCAGGTGCTTAATGAACTTGGCTTCAATGACAGCTACTGTGTTGTAATATTCAGGCTAGTCTCTGGAGGGTCCCAGTATGGACCTTGGTGTTTAGGTGGAGTGAAGGAGGCAGGAGAGCAGCCACGTGGCTGATTTGGATTTTGGAGTCTGGAGCCTGAAGTCTTCTCTATGTCTGTGGCTGAGAGAGCCTTCTGTGTCTGAGACTCCCTTATCTGCTGGCTTTGAATTTGGGAGAATTATAAATTATAGCTATAACTCCATCTACTGCTGGTCAGGACCAGGAGATGAGAAACTGAGAACAAAATCCATCACTCCTCAAATCCATGGTATCGGAATATTTAGGCAGTGGAAATCTATGTAACAAAGGCAAATCTGGAGTTCCAGGAAATGTCAGTTCTATTACATCATTACAGCACACTGAACGCCTTTATATCGCCATATTACACTAAGTATGTGCTTAACTAGAGAATCAATCACACTGAGTTAACTATAAGTACTCTATTGCCCTTGGTTCAAGTATACCTTTTCAGAGTTCTGGCCCTCTACACTGTGTGAACCATTTTCCTATATGGTTAGTAGGGAAACCCAAATCTCAAGAACTCAGAGTGATTGTTATGGTTCCTTATGCACCCTCCCAGGCTTCTGTGCAGGACAGAAAGGAAATTTGATTGATCAGGGCAGTGATCCTTATTTCTCCAGCCATAGGAATAAGAACAATCTGTGGCTGCTGCTTTCTACATGGACTCAAAGAAGGAATTCCTTGTAGCCTACCCACGGTTCTTGTCATATCCCAAGGTCTGACAATTTTAATTCCTCCTGTGAGAATTTTGGGAGTCCTAGGCTCCCCATAAAAATAAAATAGCATTATATAGATTGATACTATAAATACATAATACTAAATATCTCAGTTCTGGAATCTTGAGAATTAGGGGTATTTGGGGAGGCAGCAAGGTGGTACAGTTAATAGAATGGTGCACCTTGACTCAGGAAAACCTGAGTCCAAATCTTATACCCAACACTTACTAATTCTGTGGCCCAGAGCAAATTACATAACTTTACTTAGTCTCAATTTCCCCATCTCTAAACTGAGGATAATAACACCTATCAAGGTGTTACACATTTTGTAAAGCACTTTGCAGTACTTAAAGTGTTATATAATGCTCTTTGCATGGAAATAACAGTGAAATTCTGTGCTTTGGTTTCACTTCCACTCTACAGTGCCAGCAAGATTTCATGTTGCATAGAAGGGCAGTCTTGATGAAGGTGTGATGTGGCTATCTTTGGTCCTTTAACAATGCTTCTTTGAGTTTCCCAGGGAGCACATATGCCACCCAACAAAGATCAGAATTCATTGATGTTATCTCCTATTCTGGCTCTGAAGATAATGTGGTTTTTCTCTTTCTCAAGGCAAATTCTGCTACTTAAGCACTTAATCCCATCCATTCCTTCCTATATGTTATACCAGATTGCCTTAATAACCATCCTCCCACCCCAATATTTAACTTCCTCCTATTAACTGCCTCTTTCTCTGCTACTCATAGCTGACTTTACCATTCTGTTAATCAATAACCCTGTATCTTCCCTCCATTTCTCAAACTCCTAAAAATGTTTACAGCTATTGCTTCCATTTCCTTTATTCTCATTTCTCAATGTCCTATACTCTAACTTCTGACTTGATCAGTGAATTGAAATGGAACTATCTAAAGTATGATTTCTTAAAAGCCAGTAGCTTTTTCCTTAATCCTTATCCTTTTTTTGTAATCCTCTCTATACCATTTGGTATTGTTCACCATCATCTCCTCCTGGATATTCTCTTGTTGGATTTTCATAACATTGCTCTCCCTTGACTATTCTGCCTGTTCCTGCTGGAACATTCCTTCTGAGTCTGACTCTCAAATGTGTATATTCTTCTAAGCTCTGTCCTGGACTCTCTTTTGTTCTCTCAGTGATGTCATCAACTTTCAAGGTTTTGGTAACCATTTCAATGTCAACCTAAATCACAATTCTCTCTCCTGTGCTCCAGTCCCATATCACAAACAGTTAAATGGACATTTTTAACTGAATGTCTCAGTTATCTCATACTCAGTAAATCCCAAACAGAACTTAAATACTCTTCATTGCTCTTTTAGAATACATTACTACTATTATGAACATCATCACCATCAACCTCCTTCTAGTCCCATAGGTTACCAACTTCAGAATTATATTAAACTACTTATTATGTTTTACCTTATGTATCTAATAAGTTTTAGGCTTGTCAATTTGACTTCCACAATATGATATTTGACCCTTTCTTTTAACTCCTATCTTAAGCTAGCTTGTTAGATACTTATAACCTAACTTGTAGACAATTGCTACAGTCTATCAGTTGATTGCTCTGTTTCTTATCATCTTATCATCTCCAATTTTAATATATTCTCTACATATTCACCAGTGATTCCAGTAAAAATCACTTTTCCTGAAGTGATCCCAGCTTCTATTGTCAAATGCAGTCTCCTCTGTTTAACATTTTAAGGCCTTCCATAGTTGGATAAATTCTACTTTCTCAGGCTTATTATAAGTTACAAGTCCTTTACACACACAGCAATTCATCCAAACTGGCTTTCTTACTATTCTTCCCATCCAATGTTTAATTTCCCATCTTTTTGTCTTTGTATAAGCTTCCCTCCATGACTAGAATGGATTTCTTCCTTATCTCTGCCTCTGATAATTGCTACCTTCTTTTAAAGTTCAACTCAAGTGCCGCCTTCTAAATATTATTGTCTTTCTGGTTCCCTTCAGCTCCCTTTCCTCCCTTTTCCTTGAAATTATATTTTATGTATTTTATATATATTTAAATATAGACACATTTTCCCCCTTGGTAAAAAGCTCCTTGAAGGAAAGGATGACTTCATTTTTTTTTCTTTTATTCTCAATCCCTAGCACAGCTTGACATAGAGCAGTGAATATTTACTGATTGGTTCCATAGATTGAAATGCCATTTGGGAATTTGATTCAAGAGAGATGAGAGATTCTCAAAAATTAAATTCTCACAATACAATAAATTTTTAATGAAGAAGAAGGGAGCCATTTAATACAATCATATAGTTGAAATATAGAATTTCAGAACTGGAACAAACTATAGACATAGTTAGTCTTTAGTTTACTTTCTATCTAACTGAAATTTCTTCTAAAATAACTTTGACATGGAGAAAGCAAGATTGTACACAGGATGAAGCATGATACTGGAGTCAGGAGGACCTGAATTAAAATCCAGCTTCATTTACTTACTAACTGTGTAACTCTGGGCAAGTCAATTAACCTCAATTACCTCAGAAAAACATTATTAAAAACTATCTCTGACAAGTGAATATACATAATTACTGGATTTTTCTGTTTTGATTACAATCTCTTTACAAATTGCTCTTGGGTAAGGCTTTTGGAATCCAATACGTTTTCTATGTCATCTTTCTCCAAAAACTTTAGTATAACTCATAATATCCCTTATAAGACTTTCCTTCTCAATATTTAACATCCCAATTCCTTTAACTGACATAGTATAGTAGCCTTTTACCATCCTTATCACTCTTTTAGAGATTTATCATGCTTTTTTCCCCTAAAATTTAACATCTAGAATTGAACACAATACTCCAGATTTTATTTGAATAGATAGATTTGAGTATGATCTTCATTTCCCTTGTTGTGAACATTATGCCTCTAAATGCAGCTCAAGATCACATTTATTTATTTATTTATTTATTTTTGGTTTTGCTTGCTTTTGGTTGTTTACATATTGGAAGTGTAGTTCACCGAAGTCCTTGACCACTTTCTTAAAAAAAATAATTGGTTTTCATTCTGGAGAGCAATTTGGGACTATCTTAAAAGATTATTAAACTGTGCATGCTCTTTGACCCAGCAATGTTTCTACTGGGATTATATTCCAAATAGATCTTAAAGGAGGGAAACATGTGCAAGAATGTTTGTGGCAGCCCTTTTTGTAGTGGCAAGAAACTGGAAATTGAGTGGATGCCCATCAATTGGAGAATGGCTGAATAAATTGTGATATAAGAATGTAATGGAATATTATTGTTCTATAAGAAACAATCAGTAGGATGATTTCAGAGAGTCCTGAAGAGACTTGCATGAGCTGATGCTAAGTGAAATGAGAGAACAGAGATCATTACACACGGCAACAGCAAGATTATACAAAGATCATTTCTGATGGACATGGCTTTTCTCAACAATGAGATGATTCAGACCAATTCCAATGATCTTATGATGATGAGAGTCATCTATACTCAGAGAAAGAATTGTGGAAACTGAATGTGGATCACAACATAGCATTTTCACTTCTTTTGTTGTTGTTTGCTTGAATTTTATTTCTTTCCTTTTTGATCTGATTTTTTCTTTTGCATCAAGATAATTATATAAATATTTATATTTACATATATTTTTATCATGTTTAACATATACTGGATTACTTGCCATCTAGGGGAGGAGATAGGGAAGGAGAGGAAATTGGAACAAAAGGTTGTGCAAGGGTCAGTAATGAAAAATTATCCTTGCATATGTTTTGAAAATAAAAAGCTTTAATAAAAAATTTTAATGTTTTTGATATTTCTTATCTTCATAACTCAGTTATGTCTGAGAAAAAGACAATGAAGTTCTTTTGAAAGACTTTGTCAAATTGCTTTGCTAAAATCTAGGCAAACTATGCCTATAACATTCTTTTGTTCAATCAGTCTAGTAACCGTCAAAGGAGAAATGAACTGTTAGATCTAACACACTGCTTGATAAAAACCATTCTGGTCCTTTATGACTAATCTTTCAACTGTTAGATGTTTATTAAGAATTGTCTTACTGATTTGTTCTACAGTTTTATCAGGAGTCAAAGTCTAGTTCTTTGACCTACATTTACTAAAATCAACTGTCTTTTTCTTTGTAATTGAGTTAATTGCCTTTAAACAGTAGAACGTATTCATGTTAGGGAGATCTTAAAATGTTATAAATGTCTTAAATAATTATTAGAGTGGTTTTTGCCTGTATTTTAGCTGTTTCTTTTTTTCCACTGTCTATATGAAATTATAAAGTTATTTGAAAAAGATACAAAGGTATAAAATGACAAAAATTAAACAAAGTACATTACCATTTATATTCAAGTATACTTTTAAACTATTCATCAGATACTACATTTACTTAAAGGACTTAACAGAACATTTACCATTAGTCCTTGTTAATAGGACTGAGGAAAAAACATTATAAAGTCATATCCATACACCTGAAATGTCTTCTAAGCCTCCAGAGATTCCTTACTCTTGGCAATTTGGACAATCTATTACAAAAGAAAAGTCAGTAGTAATTATCAGTTCTGATTGGTCTTGTTTTCTTTCTGGGACAGCCCTCAGGGATGTGCACTTATGCCATACTAACTCAAGTTTCAAAATTTGATTCTATTGAAATTTTTTAGGAAATGGCCTAAGATGACACATTGGAATATGAATGTGCACCTCTCACTGTTTATGAAGGCAGGTAATTTGTAACATTAGTGTAGGTAGCTAGTACAATTGATAGAACACTGGCTCTGAAGTTAGGAAGACAGAGTTCAAATCCGATTTCATTCACTGTGTGAACCCCAGGCAGTTTAACCTCTGCGTGATTCAGTTTCTTTAATTATAAAATGGGGATAATAATAGTACTTACTTCCCAGGATTGTTGTAAGGATGAAATAATATTTGAAAAGTGCTTTGTAAATCTTAAAGGACCACATAAATGCTAAGTATTATTATTGATTCTTCATATGCTGTAGGGATTGCTAGAAAACTCCCATGATTGTTGTAAGGATAATATGAGATATTTTAAAAGTATTTTGCAAATTTTAAAGGTCTTTACAAATGTTAGCTATGACCATTATTTTTTTTACAATTTGTATGATTGCAAAGAAATTCAATATAAGATGTTCCTCAGTGTACTTAATATAAAGTATTTGATTCTCAAATATGCTACTGCAACTATCACTTTTCCTTTCCCTTTTTCCTAGTTGAAGGCATTGGAGACCATCCAAGTTACTTTTATTCTTCACTGGGGAATTCGATTCAAAACAAGATGATTTAAGAAATAATTTTATTGAGTGTTCCCTCTTAAGCAATAGGTCTGAATCCTTCAACAATAAGAAGAACTTACAGCAAGATTCCTTGTGTTATATACAATTAGCTTGGAAGAAAATTTAGAGGTCAACTAATCCCTCATTTTACAGATTAAAAAAAATCAACAAAAACTAAGGTCCAGAGAGATCACATGATTTGGCCTCAAAGCTACACAAAGAGTAAATAGAATTGGATTAGAAGTCAGTTTGGATTTGAAATTTAAATCTTAGATTCTTAATT